>NC_028646.1:15359721-15375954 GCF_001406875.1 Solanum pennellii | reverse complement strand
GTCTGTGACGGTCCGTCGTGCCCACGACGGTCCGTCCTGCCCACGACGGTCCGTCCTGCCATTCCGTTACGAAGTTCAGCGAGTCGATTTCAGTACCCAAATTTCAGAATTCTAAGTATTTTGGAACGAGATCCCCTCGACGGCCCGTCGTGCCCATGACGGTCCGTCGTGGGTTCCGTCAAGTCAGACAGTTTTTCCAGAATAAAATCTGCTGCTCAGAACGACTAAACAGGTCGTTACAATGTTTTAACTACATCTTAGTATGAGTTATTTCTTAAAATCATTCCTGTAAGGATTGTTCTGCGGACTGCCCTGTTAGTTGTTGAAATGTGTCCTTTTAGTATCATGTGAAATCCTTTACGTAAATGTCATAAGTGTCTATAACGATTTCTTCGTGATTGTAAGCATATTATGGTTATTAAATCCAAATACCTTTCCCCTTTGCTTGATAAAATTATTACAGAGGGCTCAATCCTAATTGTTATTTTTCTTTTATTGTTAGTTGAAATATTAGCACTATTTATCTCTTTTGACCCACTTAATAAATTTGCATTCGACATTAATGTGGTATGTATGACTAGAGAAGTGGGTTATCTTCGAATTTATAAGAAGCGGCTTATATTTAAATAAATAAAAAAATTTTGATGCATCTTGACAGCGCTTCAATTAAACACCTGTTATTTGATCAAGTGAAGTAGCCTTGTAATTGAGTTGATCGTCTCATATTTGATCCTCATTATTTATCTATTCCTTATACCTCGAATCATTTAAATCATGTGAAAATGAGGCTACATTAGACATTTATGTAGGATAAACTTTAGTTGAAAATAATAATTATAATACTAAATAATAATAATAAGATTGGGATAATACTACTTCTTCTTTTCTGTTTTTGGCCTCCCAATTATTCCTTGCACTTATATTTTTTTTATTTATTATTTTTTATTTCTTTGGGGGAAGGCTTAGCCATTAAATGTTAAACTTCTTTTAAGGTGCATGATAGTTTGTGACCGATTTTTTATCGTGAATATGTGGCTTGAATAAGTTAATGCTAATTCCATCCCTTTCTTTGGATGTGACACTCCTTCGAGTCTTTCCGGACTCCACATCTCTCGCATTTTCTAAAATGGGTCATAGATGGCCCATTCGTACATTCCTGGAATCGGACTACCCTCTGAAATCTAAGAGCAAATTCCATAATTTGATGTACAGGCCAGAGTTGAATATTTTGACCAAGAAGTCCTTTTATATTTTTTTTAGTATGTTGTATTTTATTAATGTCGGGCCTAAGCCCTTGTTTTTTGGTGTTATTACTTTACTAGAATATAGGACACGTACAAATCAGGTTCCCAAAAGTTTCAACACAAAATGTGTCCAAACACCGGTCCAAGCGGACATAATTCGGATTTAAACCCAACTCTCTCTCTCTCTCCCTTTTACTTTACCGTATTTATTTCATGCTAATATCTGTCGCTAGTTTTAAGGTTAGAAGATTCAAATTCCAGCAAAACGCCATAATGTTTTATCGACTTAAAATTGAATCAAGTCTAAATTGTTTTAAAATAATAAATTTTACAAGTTAGATGTTTCTTTTAGATAAAAAGCTAAGAAATTCACTTTCAAACAAACTCTATATAATTTTCTATCTTAAAATTAAAGTAGATCATTTTAGCCAAATAAGTTAGTTGCTGGAAAACCACATTAGTGGGCATTTTAGGTGCCTTAAACACCTTCCTAAAATATTAATGAGAATCTCCGAACCTTAAAAAAGTTTTCGATAGATTTACTGTTTAATCTTTTGAAAATAAAGGTTTCTTGGTTTTCTTAAAATCAAGTGGCGACTCTAAAAAAGTCAAAAACATATAAAAATATTCTTTCCGAAAAATGTATAACAGGAATGACGACTCTGCTGGGGAATTGGAGGAATCTAACCTTAAAATTAAATTTATATGGCTACGTGAAATAATTGTTTTCTTATTTCTTTGTCGTATTATTAAAACTGTTGCACTATCATGGAATTTTTCCGCCAAACAGCAAATAGTTGCATTAGGATAAAGGAAGTTATGTGGCTTACCACGACTTCTTTTACAAAACAAACAAGTCTTTCTTTGGAAGTAACAAATGAATAGTTGGCTTGTAGTCATCCTACGTCGTTTGTTAGCTTCACCCCATCGTCTATCCGACTCGGGTAATAGTTACTTTTGAAACAATTCTAGTCAACTTAAGATAGAGCGAAACCAAAATTGAATCTAAGAATTAGCCTAAGATGACTTAATAACCAAGGTGTATTAAGTACATTGACTGAAACCGCCAAAATCATGTACAAGGTCTCCGACCTCACGATATATCATTTTGCTTGACATTTGAATGATGTACATGTGGAAACCAAATGTGGGGTGGGTAAACTTAATTGGGTTTTGTTTTGTACGTATGAATCACTTTCCAAGATCAACATGGTCGTAGAAGCACCGTCTCTACTCAAAATATGGTAAAACAACCTTGACAGAGATCACAAAAGAACCCTCAACAAGTATGTGGGCGCCATGACCAAATTAATCAACATGAATGGTTGGCCTGATCTAATCAAAGTCCTCACTGGTTTTTGGGACAATGAGAAAATGGTATTCCGATTCGAAACTGTTGAAATCACCTCGACAATCGAGGAACTCCGGGACTGCATTGACACAATGGGTACAAGGCTAGAAATAAGAGTGAGAAAACAATAAGATATATTAATCCCTAATAAACCTACAAACGAGAATATCACACACTGGTTCGGGTTAGGAAGGGATTACGCTTACTGGTGCCAAGAATCTAGCTTATCATTCAAGGATCTCTACGTGAGATTCGGACAGGTGAGCTTTTATGCAAATTATAACCAAGAGTTAAAAATTACCTATAGAGAATGGAACGAGATCCGACCTTTGGTATTTGCCGTCGCATTATTGGGAACAATGGTCTTTCCACACAGCCTGAGCTTGAGTATCAACACTCGAGTGATAATGCTTGCATACACTTTATTCAATGGGTTCAAGAATCAACGACAAGTAAAGTATTATCCCGTTTCTGCGGTCATACTATCAGACATGTATCGAGCCTTAGGATAGTGCAAAGAGGGACATTGGTACTTCCAAGGATGCAACCTTCTCCTTCAATGGTGGATTTTGAGTCATCTAGCAAAAGGGCATGGGACTCAGGAATTGTATACCCTGGACAATAAGAACACTCTCATAGATTTGAACGATATGTTGTTTTGGGCAAATCTGGAGAATCGAAGGACTAGAGAAAGATGGGCTCATATTTTTTCCGAGGTAAGAGAAGAGTATTACAATGGTTGATCGATCGCTTCATCTCAAGGGAGGTCGTTGAGGGGGCCGCAGACAACTCGTACTTCCACTACCAGGTATTCGGGGAATCCGTCCTTACGCACCATACGAGTCCTACGACAGTTTGGGAGGAGGCAAACCACACCTCGAGAGGCATACTATAACGTTTATATGTATGATATTGGGGATGACAGAGTGGATGACGCTTTTGAACTGCTGAGGGATGGAAAGGGCCAAGCGAGTGAAGAAAGACATCATTGCTCCTGAACGATTTGACGCTAGGTATGATGAAACTTATAAGGATTGGCTGAAAAAGAATATACAAAGTATCTCCTCTCTTGTCCCGAACAATTGTACAGCGTGGAAGACAAAGAGGCCAAAGCAGTGATTGAATTAAGGGAGGCAAAGCGGGAAGCCCGAGAAATGTACGCCAAGTTCATTGAAAATCAAGATGCTCTTGAAGACAATTCAGGAATTTGAAAGTCTAAGACGCGTTTTTGATGATTTGACTCATGGGTCATAGAGAAGATAGAGGGCATGTAATACGAGGATTGGGAAGAAAAAGGACGCGTTAGCGAGGGTTACCTATTGATACTGTGATGCATGTTTTAGCATTACAAGACTCAGGAAAGCAGCAGAGGATCAGGGCCATAATGGACAACATAGTGGACTTCGCCCCTACGTGGGTTTTTCTATATGTATTTTTGTTATTTCCGTACATTTAAATAGTCCCTGCGCGGGTCTGTCGCTTTTGTATTTTGTTATTTATTTTCTTATTTATTTCCCCTTGTGAACATTATCTATTCATTTGTGAAATTTGTTTGGGGTACTTAACTGGTTCATTTCCTTCATTTCCACACGTATATCATTCAAATGCGCTAGGCTTACCCTTGGCACATAAGGGTCCCCTATATGTTTAGGATGATATATATGTGTTTTTAACTGTTTCTGTGATATGTTGCTTTGAATGAGGACATTGCGAACCCACTCCCTGTCATAAATTTCAAGAAATATACAATAGTCACTATTACAAAATGTCCGACCAAATTGGAGAACATTGAAGAAAGTTATGAGAAAGCGGTCGCCCGCAAACCTTCTCTCAAAGGACGTCTGGCAAAAGGGGAACAGAAAATCACTCTTGAAGCATATCCACAAGAACGACGAACAAGGATAGAAGCCATCTCGTGCGCCCTTATTTTCGAGTATAATTGAGCCAGACGTATGTTGAGGCCCATCGAAAGAGCATCTTCCCAAGTAGGATCAGAGGATCTCCTCAAGACCTGTGAGTGTCATCCCAATCAGAAAGGGCACACGATAGAGGAGTGCATAGAGTTTAAGAATGTGGTTCGTCGTTTGTTCGATATGGACAATACTGCGAACAGTTGGGGTGAAGGCGTCATCATTGCATGTGATGAACCGCGGCTCGACATACCAAACACTGAGAGGACTATATTATATCATTGCTCATTCACGCCTTTCAAGAAAACAATGTTGGAGGTCTATTCGGAATTGGTTCAAAATGGAGTATTCACCCCTTTCTATAAGGATGTGGACATGTTAAATTCCCTTTGGTTCAAAGTTTGAAAACAATAGCCCTATCACAATGGCGCAGACCATAGCATTGAAAAATGTCTTACATTTCGCCACAACATGGAATATCTCATCATTATAGGAAATATTCATGTCGAGTCTGTTCCCCGTGACTGATTCTACAACAAGAAGAAGAGCGAATGAGATGGGCCACAATTTATCTTTTAAAAGCTTTGTTGTTATTTTTCAACTTCCTTATAATTGTAATGAATGAATGAATGAAAAACAAGTATTTCCTTTACACGAACTACGTAGGGCCTGAATTCTACTTGAGAGATACGTAGACAGCCTTTCAAGGCCCGGCCCCTATCTTTTAAATTTTTCAGTCTCCCCCTTTCATTCTACAAGGAAATACGGGACTCAGATCAACGGAAGAAGACCCTAGCTCAACGTGATTTAACCTTTTTGAGATAGTGTCAAACTAAAACAAGAAAACTTTTGCTTGTCCTAAAAATTGATTTCCCTTTACTCTTGGGTAAGAATATCCTCAAACAAAGAAACTTTTTGTGTTTTTATTCTCTCTATGTGATATATTGCATTGCGTATTCGGAACTCAAACTAACATATTTGCCTTTAAGTTGCTTTCCTCCACAGGTACTTACAAACTGGTCTGTGTCGATTAAACTGGCTCACCATCCTAACTTGACAAGATCTAAAGGGCCTGTAGATTGCTTTCCCGACCAAAGTTCAGACAAAGGAAAAACAGTAATGGGGGACATCAACGATGAAATTAGTCTTACTGACGTTGTGGTTGCTCAATCCACCATAGCAGATCAAAATGAGCTTATTATACAGTTAATCCAATAGATCGCTGAGATGAGAGTGGAGATGCAAAGGAGACAAGATCTACCTCCACCAGGTTTTACTGCCAACGCTGCTGCTGATGGGAGACCTCCACTCTACTTCTTTTCTTGAAACATGGATCCAGCTCTGATTCCGCCGTCTACTCCTGCTCAAAAGCACTTAGTAATAGACTTGACTACACAAAATCCTCAGTATGCCTCTGCATCCTACCAAACTCCACCCCCTCCTCAAGACAACCATTCCCAAATACCACCTCCTCCCCAAAATAGCCATCA
Organism: Solanum pennellii; assembly: GCF_001406875.1. Taxonomy (NCBI): domain Eukaryota; kingdom Viridiplantae; phylum Streptophyta; class Magnoliopsida; order Solanales; family Solanaceae; genus Solanum; species Solanum pennellii. Next base: position 15,369,959 of record NC_028646.1, on the reverse strand, counting down.
CAAATCGCTCCACCACAACAAAACCGGAATCAAAACCAAAACCAAAGCGCATTCCACCTCGAAATTTTTCACCACCACCAAAACAAAAATACTAATCCCCAAACCTATTCGCAAAATTACCAAACAAACCAGAATGCCCAAAGTTCCGTTGTAGCTCCACCGCTACCCAAAAAAACCACCTTTCGAATTCCCGTCCCTGATGAGCAAGATGTGAACGGTTTCGAGCTTGACCATTATGAGGAGCAGGAAAGAGAGTGGAAGGCAAAGGAAGAGGCCACAAAGATAGACATAAAGGAGGAGATCCGAAAAGCAATGAAGGAATTTCAATGCATTCCCGACGTCGCCGGTTTGAACTACAAAGACTTATGCATTCATCCAAATCTGGACCTCCTAGAAGGGTTCAAGATGCCAAATTTTGATTTTTTTGGAGGAACGGGAAATCCTTTAGCTCATTTAAGGGCATACTGTGACCAACTCATAGGATTTGGTAGAGATGAAGTTGTAATAATGCGGATCTTTATCCAAAGTTTGAGTGGGGAAGCTTTGGGATGGTTTACATGTCACCAGACCAGACAGTGGCCCAACTGGAACTCTTTGGCTAAGGATTTCGTCGAAGGTTCGTTTACAATGTAGAGATCGTCCCTGATCGTTATTCCTTATAAAAGATGAAAGAAAAGTCCAACAATAGCTACAGAGAGTTTTCGTATAGATGGCGAAAGGAAGCAGCTAGAGTGCAGCCTCCTATGTACGAAAAACAAAGATTTGAAGTGTTTGTGCGGATGCAAGAGCCTAAATACTATGATAGAATCACGTTGCTCGTTCGAGCAAATGTTGCTGAGATAGTCAAGGTTGGAAAGACTATCGAGGATGGGTGAAAATCGGGAAGATAGCCTGTGTTGCTGTGTTGTCCGGATCATCTGGTTTATTGAAGAAAAAAAGGGAAGACATTTCTGCTATCTCTTATGAGGGGAGGAAGACCCCTAGAAGACTATCATCCTACCAAAGTCGTCCTCGACCTTCCCAGAATTCTTATCAGGCATGCTTTGCACAAGATAGTTATCCAAATAGTCCTCCTCCCATCTATCAAAATGCTACCTCCACATACCAAAATGCCCCCCTCTAAATTACCAAAATCTATCTCCTGTTTACCAAAATTCTCCCCCACTTTACAAAAATCCATCCCCTATTTACCAAATGGTTGCTCATCACTATGCCAATGTGCAGTCAAACTATAGAGCACCTCCCCCAGTATACAAAGATCCAGTATAACAAAATACCCCCATGAACTACCAAGCTCCATCACCAAATTACCAAACAAATCCTTATCCATAAACCAAACTCCCCGTCCAAATATCCGGAATTATCAACAGATGCCTCCTCCCCAACAAGGAAACTATGATCCACCTCGACCCTGATTCGAGAAGAAGCCCCCCCCTCCCAAAAGCTTTATCGCGCTAGTTGAAAGTCGAACAAAGCTGTACGAGCGACTAGCTGCGGCTGGATACATTCACCCGATGGGGCCCAAGCCGGTGGATACTAGTTCCAAATTCTACACACTCGATCAAAGGTGTACGTATCACTCAAACAACATTTGACATGATACTGAGGATTGTATCAACCTCAAGCACAAGATTCAAGATCTGATCGACCAAGAAGTGACATCTCTTCAAACAAATGCACCCAATGTCAACACCAATCCTTTTCTGAATAATGGATGAGTCAATATCAACATGATAGAGATGGATGATGACTGGTGCGTGACTAAGGTGATAACTCTAACTGTCCATTATGAGTTAGAAAGGGCTGTGGCCTCACTGAGCGTTGAAGAGAAAAAGGAGTTCGTGATCTTGACACCCGCAAAGGCTGTTTCCTTGGTGCCATTAAAAACTGCTTCTAGGCCAAAGTTTGTGCTTGAAACCGCTGTCGCTAAGGGTATGGCCCGATCTGGGAGGTGTTATACTCCCGAAGAGTTGGATCTTGGAGGGCAGAAGAAGGATCAAGGAAAGAGGCCGATAAGCAAAGGTGAAGCTGAAGAATTCTGGAGAAAGATGCAGCCAAAAGACTACTCGATTGTTAAACATTTGTGTGGGCTCTGTTGATGAGATTCCAGCTGCACAGGCAGGCCTTGATGAAGGCTCTTGATGACATATATGTGCCGATGGGCACAAATATTGATAATGTAGCGACTATGATCAATAAAGTTATCTAAGGGCATTAGATTAGTTTCTTTGAGGAAGAGTTGCCCTTTGAAGGGAGATCGCACAACAAGGCGTTACATGTCACTGTCATATGCTGTGAAAGGGTCATAAACCGTGTCCTGGTAGATGATCGGCCTGGTCTCAACATTTGCCTGCTATCGATTCTGAGGCAGTTCAAGTTTGATTTCGGGAAGCTGGAACAAAACAAAGTCAATGTAAAAGCCTTAAATGGAGTACAAAGAGACACATTGGGAGCAGTGAATTTGGTCATCCAAATGGGTCCGGTGGAGTTCAGTGCACAGTTTCGGGTGTTAGACATTGACACCAATTATAACCTTCTTCTAGGAAAGCCTTTCGTCCACATGGATGGAGCTTTGTCTTCTACTCTTCACCATATGATGAAGCTCGTTTGGAAGGACCAAGAACTAGTTATTTACGGTGAAGGGAGCCATTCTGGCATTAAGGAGCCAATTATTGATGAAGTTTCGCGAGACACTAATTTCTATACGGTGGAGCTGGTATATGCCATCGGTGAGGATTTGGCTCTACAACCTCCTATGCCTTCTTTGTACAAAATGATCCCACTGTGATGCTGCAGAATGGGTTCGAGCCAAGTTTTGGATTGGGAAGGAATTCTTAAGGAATTATTGAGCCTATTCAAGTTCCTGTCAAAGAAGCGTGGTATGGTTTGGGGTACGTCCCTGCAGATGATAAAGTGAAGATGAAGAAGAGCGGTGATCAAGCATTGGCTAGGCCGATCCCTCACCTGTACGAATCATTTCCAATCCGTGAGTATGCTGATCATGATGGCCTCGAGAAAGGAATCTGCAAACTTTTCGAAGATATCGATGTTGTCATAGAGGACGAGGTCGAGCTAGTTGGTATCCGCGATACTGAGCCTAGAGATCAGTGCAGAACTGAACTTCTACACCATTCCTTATTCTCCGATCATTTTGGTAGAAGGACATTATTTATGCATGTTTTGAAAATCGGTGGCACTCCGGAAGAGGCCCGAGACACACCATTTTGTTTTTTGCTTTAAGTTGCTTGAATTTTAAAATCCCCCCCGTGATGTTTAAAAAGGCAACATGGCCCTTTGCCATGGCTAAATTTTGCATTGTTTTCCAATTTAAATGAAAGTCTCTTTTGTTGAAACTTGTTTATTTACTTAACTCGTTATTCAAACAACTAATCGGAGTTCCGAGATCTCCTCGTAAGGCTTGTTGGAAAACCCATTGTCTGACTTGATTAATTGCCCTTTGCTGTTCTACTATATTTTACTTTCCTAACTTTGTCTGTTTATGATTTCAGTAATATTAATTTTAAACCTGCCAATGTCATGTCATGTCACGAGCTGAACCAACAAAATAAGGCAGGTGATGACGAGGGTGAAGAATACGAAGAGGAAAATGAAGTACCGGAATGTGTCGCTGAGCAATTTTGACAATTTGAAAATCAACATAAGCCAAATTTGGAAGAAATAGAAACTGCAAATATGGGAGACCAAGAATGTGTCAAAGAGGTCAAAATAAGTGTCCACTTGAAAAAAGCTCAAAGAAAGGATCTGATTCATTTGCTTACTGAATACATTGATGTTTTCGTTTCGGAAGTCAGCTACATGCTAGAGCTGATTACTGATATGGTGTCTCACAAGTTTCCAATTAATCTGGGGTTCAGTCTAGTAAAACAGAAGGCTCAAAAGTTTAAGCCCGAGTTAAGTTTAGAGATTAAAGAAGAAATTACCAAACAGGTCGAGTCTCGATTGGTGGAAGTGATGCAATACCCGACTTGGTTGGCCAATGTTGTTCCAGTCGCCAAAAAAGATGGGAAGATCAGAATATGTGTTGAATACAGAGAATCAACAAAGCAAGTCCAAAGGATAATTTTTCGTTGCTGAAGATTCACATTCTGATCGATAATTGTGCTAAGCATGAAATGTAGTCATTTGTGGATTGTCACGCAGGTTATCATCAGATCCTGATGGACAAAGAAGATGATGAAAAGACAATTTTTATAACGCCTTGGGGTGTGTATCATTACAGGGTGATGCCATTTGGTCTCAAAAATACTGGTGCTACTTATATGAGAGTTATGACGACCATATTTCATGAAATGATTCATAAGGAGATTGAGGTGTATGTATACGACGTAATAATCAAGTCCCGTAAGATTTTGAACCACTTGACGCATTTAAAGAAGTTCTTAGACCGTTTGCGTCGGTATAATTTGAAATTAAATCCTACCAAATGTGCTTTTGGGGTGCAAGCCTGCAAGTTGTTTGGATTTATAGTCAGCAGAAGGGGTATTGAGCTCGACCCTTCCAAGATTAAAGGAATTCAAGAGTTACCTCCTCCGAAAACAAATAAGGAAGTGATGAGTTTCTTGGGGAGGTTGACCTTTCAGTTCATAGATCAATCCACCATGGTGTGTAAGCCTATCTTCAAGCTGTTGAACAAAGACGCTTTGACAAAGTGGACTAAAGAATGTCAGACTTCTTTTGACGCTATCAAGAACTATTTGTCCAATTCACCGGTGTTGGTTCCTCCGCGCGAAGGAAGTCCATTGTTTCTATATTTGTCTGTTTCAGACAACACATTTGGATGCATAATTGTTCAGCATGACGTGACAGGGAAGAAAGAGCGAGCGATTTATTATATAAGCAAGAAGTTCACTCCTTACAAGTACCATTATACTCTTCTTGAAGAACATGTTTTGCTTTGACTTGAATCGCCCAAAAATTGAGGCATTATTTGTCTTCTTATACTACATATCTCATTTCTAGAATGGACCCACTGAAGTATATTTTCAAGAAGGCAATGCCGATTGGAAAATTAGCTAAGTGGCAAATGCTTTTGAGTGAATTTGATATTGTGTATGTGACCGAGGAGGCGATAAAAGCACAAGCCTTGGCTGATCATCTTGTAGAAAACCCTGTCGATGAAGAGTATGAATCGCTTAAGACCTATTTTCACGATGAAGAAGTATCGTTTGTGGGTGAAGATATTTATGAAATATATTCTTGATGGAGATCATTCATTGATGGAGCGGCAAATCACCAAGGAAAAAGTATCTAGCAGTCTTAGTGTCAGAATCCGGTCAGCACTATCCTATGGCAGTTAAGATCCAGTTAAATTGCATGAACAACATGGCTGAATATGAAGCTTGTATTCTCGGTTTGAAAATGGCCATTAACATGAATGTTCACGAGCTATTGGTTATTGGAGATTCAGATTTGTTGATTCATCAGGTTCAGGGAGAATGGGCCGTGAAGAACTCAAAGATCATGCCATATCTGCAATATATACAAAAGTTGTGCAGAAGATTCTTTAAGATTGAGTTAAGACATACTCCCAGAAAACAGAATGAGTTGGCTGATGCTCTTACCACCATTTCCTCAATGATTAAGCATCCAGATACTAATTATATTGATCCTTTGGATATAGAGCTGAGAGAACATCTGGTCTATTGTTCGTACGTTGAAGCAGAACCAGACGGTTTGCCATGGTATTTTGATATAAAAAAGTATTTGGAGTCTGGGATTTATCCTGAAGATGTCACATCCAACCAGAAAAAGTCGATATGACGTATGGCCGTCAACTTCTTTCTGATTGGAGAAGTACTTTATAGGAGGACTCCAGATTTAGGTCTTCTCAAATGTGTCGATGGTGCGAAGCTTATCGAACAGATACATGCTGGAGTTTGCGGTATGCACATGAATGGACTCACTTTGGCAAGGAAGATCCTTCAAGCCGGTTATTTATGGATGACTATGGAACATGATTGTTGCAAGTTTGTTCATAAATGTAAAAATGTCAAGTGCATTATGATTTGATCCGAGTACCCCCTCACTAACTAAATGCTATGAGTTCACCTTGGCCGTTTGTAGCTTGGGTATGGATGTCATCGGTACGATAGAGCCAACCGCTTCTAACAGGCAAAAATTTAATTTGGTTTCTATTGACTACTTTACCAAGTGGGTGGAAGCAGCTTCGTACAAGTCGGTAACCAAGAAAGTTGTAGCTGATTTTGTTCATAACAATATGATATGCAGGTTCGGAGTATCAAAATCCATCATTACTGATAATGGTACAAATCTCAACAGTCATTAAATGGGAGATATTTGTGAAAAATTTACAATCACTCATCAAAACTCAACCGCTTATCGTCCCCAAATTAATGGAGCTGTAGAGACTGCCAATAAAAATATGAAGAATATTCTTAGGAAAATGATTGACAATCACCAAGGTTTACATGAGATGTTGTTGTACGCTTTATTGGGTTATCGAACGACTGTTAGAACAATGATTGGAGCCACTCCATACTTGCTAATGCATGGTACAAAAGCTGTCTACCTGCTTAAGTTGAGATACCGTCCCTAAGAATCATCCAAGAAGATGATCTGAGTAATGCCGAATGGGTCTATAATTGGATTGATCAATTAATATTGATTGACGAAAAGTGCCATTTGTCATGGTCAACTATATCGATAGAGAATGATTCGTGCTTTCCACAAGAGAGTCAGAGCTAGAATTTTTTAAATTGGTCAATTGGTCCTTTAGCACATTTTTTACCATCAAGATGAGTACCAAGGACCTTACATGGTTCGCAAAGTATTATCTGTAGGTGCTTTAGTCCTGTTGGAAATGGATGGCACCGCATGGCCGAAATCGATCAACTAAGATGTTGTCAAGAGATATTACGTGTGTAGCCGCAATTTGTTTTTCTGTTATTTCCTTGTAACCGTTCTTTTTGCTTGTGTTTGCTTTGTTTAAAATTTAATCCCTTTTGTAATTGAACTACGTCTGACCTGGATTATCAAGAATGAGATACGTAGGCGGCCTATGTCGGCTTCGGTCACCCTATTTATCCCTTTTAATATTTCTTTGTATCTGAACTACGTTCGACCTAAATTCTCAAGCACGGGATACGTAGGCGGACTATGTCGACCTCGATCTGTTTCATTGTAAATCCTTATTTTGATAACTTTTGAGGGGGAACTACGTGTGATCTGATTCCTACCTCAACGGGATACGTAGGCGCTACGAGGGTTCAGTCATATCTCCTATAATTTTCTATTTCTCTTTACAATAGAAACTGGGACAAAATTTTTGAGAGGGACTAAAAAATTCTCGAGAAGAAGATTTTTCCTCAAAAAGTTGAGACTGGAGGTGCTTTGGGATCTGCAACTGCGACAAAATTTTTGAGGGTATCTCGAAAATTCCATGATTTGCCCACAGATAGTTAAAGATAAGCCAAGACAGTTAACTGGGATAGAAATTTTGAGGATGCCCTCAAAATTTCAACATGGGTTTATTGACAGTCTAGAGAGATTCGGAATACTCCCTAGTGAATAATTAGACAGACCTCCAAGCATCAGACTCAAAGAAGTTCGCTAAGCCTGACGTGACATGATACTTGGAAATAACATTTATTTTTTAAAAACACTACTTTTCAAAAAATTATTTTTTTCGTAAAAGTTTCCCTTAATGTTTCATTTGCTTTGGCATAAAATATTTTTTGTATCTATCAAGAGCCGGTAGATCAGAAAATCGACAAGAGATAGTAGGACATGGAGAGGACAATTGAAGAAATCGACACAGGTCAGTTCGTTTTAAAACTAATGATATTTATGTGGACGCAGGTTTATAGGTTCGCTCTGAAATCAACAATATTCCTCCAATCGATGAATATAGAGAAGTCAAAAGGCAAAGAGTTCCCCAAATTAACAATTTTTGGGTGGATGCAGAAAATATTTTTTATCGCTTATATTGAAGACTTGGGAATATAAATGGTTTTATTTCATCCAATTCCCAACAACAGGAAGTCTATAATTAATATCAAACTAGACTCAAAGATGAATCAAATGAAAACCCCGAGAAAGAGTGTACACGATTGTTCATCAATGACGTCATCTGCACAATATTATCAGACATGATAGTATTACTTCTCGAAGGGTCATTATATTTGTATTGTTGATTGAGGTGATGCACTACTCAGAGGGTCGTTTAGTGGTGTTGTCGATGAAAATGATACACTACCTGGAGGGTCATTTTACCATATTGTCAATTGGGACGATATCACTATCCAAAAGGCACCTAGAAGACACTATGTCCCTCGATCGAAGAACTTTCTCCATTTAGCACCAAGGATGATCTTGCGGAAAATCATGCATTGCAAGTTGATGTTCATGAATCACGGAAGACATTCATACCTCGCATAAATCATACACCAGAAGAGAATATTCATGTATCGCGGGAAGATATTCATGCCCCGCAGAAAATCAGGCATCCTGGGAAGATATATTCATGCCCCACAGAAAACCATGCCCCGCAGAAAATCAGGCATCGCGTGAAGATAGTCATGCCTCGCGGAAAATCATGCATCGTGAGAAGATATTAATGCATCAAGAAAAATCATGCCTAACGAGAAAATATTCATGCATCGTTAGTTAATATTCATGCATCGAGAATATATTCATGCATCGCAGAAAATCATGCATCGCGAGTTGATATTCATGCATCGAGAAGATATTCATGCATCGCGGAAAATCATGCATCACGAGTTAATATTGATGCATAGTGGAGAAGAAGTTATGCATCACGAGAAGATATTTATCATTGCGGGGAAACATTATGCATCACAGAAAGTCGTGCATTGTGGAGAAGAAGTCATGCATTACAAGAAAAAAAATTCATACATCCTGAAATATTCATGTATTGTGGAAGAGAAATGTTTACCCCTCAACATCAACCACATTTTTCATTTTGACAAAAGTGAATGCCAAGAGAATCACCGAAAACAACATCAAGAGAAATATCAACACTGCATCAATTTTTATTTATTTCAACATCAAATGAAGAGTATATCGAAGATTATATTGCAGAGATGAGACATAAGCTTTATTTGCTTTACGTCAAACCGATTAAGATGTCGTCAAATGAAAAGGGAAAGTAACTAAGTGTCAACACGGTAAAAGACACTATCTCCCTTTTGAATTGCATTTTTATGCTAATAAGTTCATCTCAGTCTTTTTAGAGAGCATTCAAAAGGATGAATTCTCCAAAACATACCACAGGTGCGGACGATGTCAGAGAGGATGCATCACAACGTGGAACTTTTCTTAGCAGCCAACTGGGACATAGTCTAGAGAGGAGTTTCAAACTCTTAGGACGCGAGTAGAGGAGTGACTTCCGCCACAATCAAACCACACCCCTATCATAAGGAGTTTGGGTTTTTCTTTCGGTTTGTCAATTTGAGTTTCGCATCCAAAAATTTTGGTGTCTGCCGGAGACAAGTTTCCAATCTGAGTGGCAATACAACAAGAGTTTTGGAAATTATATCAGTGTAAATTCTTGCCTATGGATGTGAAGAGATCCACTTTCATGGCTAAGAGGTTGCAAGCCTCTTTTTCATACTCAATTTAATTTGTCACTTGTCCAGAACCAAAGGTTATCTAGCATAATAGATTTCCTTTTCAACTGATCAAGTCGAACTACAAGCAGTCTGATTCCTAAGGTTAAGGATATGTAGCGGGCTCAATTCTGAAAACTCGGCTGTATTTTGACATTTTCTCTTAATTCTCGTGCTCGAGCATCTTGGTCAAGCGTATCGAACTACAAGTGTCCTAAATTCTCATATAGCCTGAGTTATGTAAGAAACCCGTCTCCAGGGTTTGGCCACAATTCTTAGAGTCCATATCAAATCCCCTCCAAGAGATGAATATGGGGCCGGTCAAAATTGGATTGATCAATTTCATTTTACTCGAATTTCTTGCATAAATCCAAGTAAAATGAGGGACAATTATTAACACCAAATTTTAATCCTCCCCGATATAGATTAATTCAAAAGCTTTATAATTTCAAAATGATTGAGAATAATTAGTTTTGTAAAATTCTAATACTTTTCAAAGTCATTTTACTGATCTTAGTCGATCGTTATAAGTTATAATTAGTTAAAATATTTCAAATGATTTTGTAGATATTATGGGTATACTTCCAAAATATTTGAAAATCATGTCAAACAAAAATGGGGGGGGGGGGG
>NC_028646.1:15342396-15359450 GCF_001406875.1 Solanum pennellii | reverse complement strand
GGGGGGGGGGGGGGGTTACTCTATTTTTAAATGTTCAATTAAATTAGCTTAAGTTAAATTATTTATAACTTTGAGTTATTCGGTTTATTAGGTAAATTATTTTATTTCGTTAATCAATATATAATAATTCATCATATATAAATTTTAATCAAATTGGTCAATTTGGTAATTCATTTTGGGACCTTTCTTTAATTTTCAACAACTCTTACCTCGTTCCCTTTTAGGACTATTTTAGTCATGCCATTCTTCATTCTGCGGCTACCCAACTTTTTTTTTGGTCATTGGTTTCCCATCAGCAGCCCAATATGCATAACACTTTTCCAAGCCCATTTGATTTATCTAGGAATTTTCGGCAGCCTAATATTTCCACTCAGTCACAATCTTGTAAGCCTAATCCCCGACCCAGCCCACGTTTACCCTTAACCCGAACCTGACGTCTCTTTCTTCTCTCATGCAAGGTCGTTACGGGCGAATCCAGAAGCGTCTGCAACGATTCCAAACACGCGTGGCAGCAACAAAAGCGATGCCCATCGCGTGTGATGCTTTTTCCTCGACATCCCTTTCTCCTTTCTGCACTTGTACGATTCCAACAGCATCTCCAGGCACGCGAGAATCGTCCTTGGGACGATGAGATTGCACCATGTCACTATTCCAAGGACGATGGAACCATCTCTGCCATCTACCCCCCCTTTGCCCTTTCCTGAATAGGGCCAAAAATTCCCGAAAAAGTTTTGTTTCTCGTTTGGTGAAATTCCATTGCTTTTTTCGATTTGGTTTGGGCTTTTGAAATTTTTTTGGATCGGTTCTCCCCCTTCTTTGAAAACCCTAATCTCTACCTTATATATTCTCTTCCTGTTGACTATAGAGGAGGGGGAAGGGGGGGGGGGAGGATTTTTTTTTGAAAAAAGAAAAGAGAGTGACAAAAAAATCGATTGGAGACTTGTAGTGCGTAACTCAATTTTCTTTTCCTTTCGCTGTTGTTTGTTTCTCTAACGAAAGGTTCTTGGTGTCTTTTATTTTGTGTCAACCATGGTTTAGGGAAAGAATTTTTGTAGTGGCTTAAGTGCTGTCATGTTTATTCACTGTCTTCTGGAAAGGATGACGACCTCTTTTTTTTGTTTCAAATTTTCTTTCTCCTTTCCGGCATATATTCATATAACTATTGTTATCATATTATTCTATGTGTCTTTTGCTTAGTTATTATTATTGTGAAGCATGCTAAAATACTTGTATCTGAGCCATTTTAATACAATGTCCTCGATAGTTTCACTCTTTCATTTGTATATTTATTTCCCAGCCGCTCGTAGCAGATTTTGGCTTATCTTTGCCCCGTTCAATTTAGTCATTGATGTGTTAAATGGGTTATTGCGTGTTAGTTGATTTAGCATAGGTTTCGCGTTTATTTGTGTATTTTAACCTTTGTTAAAAATGGTTCCAAAGTCATGTTTATTTTTTGGATCTTGTTTCATGCCTTTTTTTTTCTTTAAGCAAATAGTTGGTTCAAATTTCGGTTGGCTTCTAGGCAAAATTCCCCTGATATGTCCCCTTCCTTGCAAGCAATGTTTTAACAGCATCCTAGTACGGGTTATTTCTTAAAATCGTCCATGTAGGATTGTTCAGCGGACTGTCTTGTTAGTAGTTTAAAGGTGAAATCTTTTACATAAATGTCGTAGCTCTCTATAGAGATCTCTTTGCAATTGTAAGTATTATGGTTATTAAATCCAAATACCTTTCCCCATTGCTTGATAAAATTATTACAAAGGGCTCAATCCTCATTGTTTTTGTTTCTCTTATTGTTAGTTGAAATATTAGCACTATTTATCTCCTTTGACCCACTTAATAAATTTGCCTTCGACATTAATGTGATATCATGACTAGCCGAGTGAGTTATCTTCAAATTTATAAGAGGCGACTTATTTTTTTTAAAAGTAAAAATAAAAAATTTCGATGCATCAAATTTTGATAGCGTTTCGATTAAATAACCGTTGTTTGATCTAGTGAAGTAGCCTTGTAATTGAGTTGATTGTCTCATATTTGATCGACATTGTTTCTCTATTCCTTATACCTCAAATCGTTTAAATCATGTGAAATTGAGGCTACATAAGGCATTTGGGTAGGATAAAATTTATTTGAAATAATAATAATAATAATAATAATAATAATAATAATAATAATAATAATAATAATAATTATACTAAATAATAATAATAAGATTGGAATAATACTGCTTCTTCTTTTCTGTTTTGGGCCTCCCAATTATTCCTTTTCTAATACTACAAAAATTCAAGATGTTTCATAAAGCCTAACATTGGTGTAATAAGGTCTAAGTACTGTTTTTAGTTCCATTTTGATGAGTAGGTAATTTAGGAAGTTTAGAAACCAAAACATCCAAGAACGTCCATGACGTCCTAAAGTTGGTACAAAGGCGTACTAGTGTGCCTTAGCCTATTTGACTAGCTTTTAGGAGTCTAAAATTTATGAAATGTGGTGAAAGGGTAGCTAATAGGTGTTTTAGTTGTTTCATGTTTGAAACGTCCGGGTACGATTTCCCAAGGACCAACCAAGGGCCCTTGAAGAGGACCCATGCAGGTTGAGGCAACACTGCCTGAGTTGTGTGCATTGACGCGACATGCTACGGTCCATGTGTGGACTGAGGGGGAGTTAATGCCACCGTCGTCCCACACTCAACCAATTTGAGGAAGCCCCCGCCTGCACAAGTCTCTGAACTTGCCAATGAAGTGCAGCACTGAGGTGGGCCAACCCGTCGACTCACAGACGGCCCATTGGCGGGGTTTCGTCTGGGAGGGTCTTGAGTTTCCTGCACGTTTTTAACTAAGTTGATTTAATTAATTAAGTGGTTTAGTGGTCACTTAGGTATTAAGGGAATACTAATTAACTAATTTAACTCCCATATAAACGCCCCAACCCCAATTAATCTAATTACAACTCTCAATACAAACTCTCTTCTTTCTCTCTCTACTTGAACTCACCATTGAAGGCTAGTAGGGAAAGGGGTTAGGGAACTGGAAAGGGACGAATTCACCATAAATTCTTCATAAAACTTAAAGATATGAGACCTTATTCACCTTTGAGACTCTTTCTTCAAAGATTTTCTTCAAAATAGATTTCGAAAGTTGAGTCTTCATGTGGATTTCATCCAATTACGAAATTTATGTTGTGAACTAAGTTGTTTATGGTTTCTTTACGATATAATGTATATATTAACATGTAATTGAACTTTATTATTATAAATGGTAATATTTTGATTCAAACTGAAGAATATGATCTTTAACCTCTAGCCCTAGGTTTGATCTTGATGTAAATTGGGTTGTGATAGATTCAATTGTCTTGCTTATGTGTTAAATCATTATTATATGATGTTGTTACAATAATCATTAACAAATTGGAGTGAATTGAAGTCTTTAATGCTAGTCTTGAGAAGGTGATCTAGGTTAGAAGGTGAATTGACCTAGGCATTTTAGTTTAAGTTATGATCTAGTATTGAATTGTGTTATAGTGTTTATTCTAGTCTTGTTTTCATGTTGAATATTTAATTATGATGTTGAACATTTAAATTGGATTGAATTGGGGGTTAATGGTAAGGCCTTGATTATGAACTATGAGGAAGACTTGGCAAGTCTTCGAATCTCTATCTTTACTTCCAATTGTGATTAATTGTGGTTAAGTCATGATGTTGTATTGGAGTATGTATTGTATTAGGATTGATAGGATGGTATGATGTTGAATTTAAATGTCTTGATTATGGTTGTGAGGTTGTTAAGATGTACATGTTATAAGGGTGATGATGTATACCAACGTGCCTTATTATGAAAGGTTATGTAATGTGTTAACCTCACCTATATGAATTATGTTGAAAGGACTTATACTCATACAATTCTTATTGAGCTACTTATGTTGATGATTATACAAGGGGTAGACCCTATGACCTAAACTAAGCTATGATTGATAATAGAAGGCTTAAATATATTTCAAAAAGGGACTCTAGCTTAGCACCGAGTGAACTAGATTGAGGAGTGTCCCCCTTCCCACATAGGGAAGGTAGGAACACTAAATTACTCTTGAGATTGGAGACTATAATTAATGGTGCATAAAGAGCCTCCCAACTATATCTCCTAGTTCTTGAACTATGTTTCCCCCATAGGAATACTAGCTAGTGGATCCACGTAGTTGCTAGGTTTCATGTTTTGGTACTACTTTGGCAAGTAGTCCACCTTCTTTCGGTGTAGGGTCTTATGACACCGGATTCCACATTAGCTCATGTGGTCTATCGATTAGGGCAAGATGTTCCCAAAAAGGTAAAATGAATTAAAGGATTTGAACTCTAAGTTGGATAACCTAAGGGGTCTAACTTAGTCTAGGTAGGGGTATGTGACTCTACCTTAGCATTGCACTAGTTATCCTTGAGGGGAGTCTTAGGAGGATGTTCTTATATATGTTATGTTATGAAGATATATGATATCTACATAATGAACTTGCACCTTGTTGATACTATATATTGATTGATTCACTTATGAGTATGTGTTGGGTTATGTTGTTAAGATAAGGTGAAATGTTGTAATGACCCATTTGGTCGTTTTGAGTACTAAAACTTTTTATTTCATAGAAGAATCTTTCGATAAATTCTAAATGTATATTTTGGATTATTCTTAACAATATTGATATAGTAAGGGGTAATTTTTATAATTTATTTAGTTGGTGGTTAAGGAAAATAACATTTGAATTAATGGTGGACCACTTTCACTATTTTTATAATTAGTATTTTAATAACTAGGGTAGTAAATAATCTTTAGAAGAAAATAGTAAATAATCTATAAAAGAAAATAAAATCGATAAAGAGGAGAACGAGAGAAAGTGGCGTGAAACGAAACCAATTTGGAGCGATTGTGCATCAGGTAAATGTCACCAATTTCACAGTTAATTTTATGAACTTTGATTTTTGGCGAGAATTTATATTGTTGTTATTTTGTTAGATATAAGATTGACGGGGGGTGCGTATTATTACTGTTTGAAAATTGGGGGACAAACATTAAATGTGATTGAATGTAAAGGCAAATTGTTTGATAATTAAAGAATGAATCTAAATAATGTAATATTATAAATGATCTTTGAAATTGAGAAAGAAATAATGTAGTTTTACAATGCATTACGTGGTATGCTACTGGTTTTGCAAACCAGTGATTTGTGAATTTGAATAGTACTTATTATTATAATTATTATTGTTATTATATGTGCATATAGGAGGGACACGACGTATATACTTATTTACCTATTAAAAAATTTAATATGAAAACAAATTCTAAAATTAATAAATACCAAATGATTGCCTATGATTACTAAACAAATCTTGTGTTAATGTAGTGAAAAATTAGGATACATTATGTTTTGCATATTTCCTGTATGCATGTATTATAGTTCATGTGTAGTTTGGGTTGCTTGGATCGTTGTTAGTTTGTATGCCATTAGTTTTGTGATCAATGGCTTCCAATTTTTTATATTAATATTTTGTTCTCACATTATAAACTATATTTTAATATATTGAGATAGGTAGTTAAGTATTAGGTGTACTGAATTATTTAAATTCCATCAAAGTTATGCTAATTGGAGGAATTTAGACGTACCCTTAGGGTTTAACGTTATGAAATTGATTATAGAATTAGGTGAGTTTTTGGGACTAGACTAGACATAGAATAATATGAGTGTTCATAGCCTCGTTAACTTCCAAGTTCTGCACACATAATTGGTAGATTGGAAAGGTTCAGACGCATGGAGGAAAGGAAAAGCATTGGTAAAGTAGTTGCTTGACTTCGGTTCTTCGGTGGAGGTAGGTTATGGTTAATGCTTTTTGATATTAAACTCTTAATAGTGATTGATATGCATTGAATGATATTGTGAAGTTTTCTATGCACTTGATTGTGTGTTTGTGTGTCTTGGTTGTATGTTTTGTGATTGGTCTGAAATCCTAAGACCATGAAATTTATATTATTGAACCCTATTAATGGAAGTGATGCCTTGAATAAACAAGTCTTGATGAAATATTATCAATGAATTGAAAGAGATGATAATAAATGATAAATTTATGGTATAATTATATAGGAGTGTCACGTTGGTATAATTGGATCGGAGTGTCACGTTGGTATAATTTGATCGGAGTGTCACGTTTCGACACGGTATTCCTGGATCGGAGTGTCACGTTCTGACATGGTATAATTGGATCGAAATGTCACGTTCCGACACTCTAACATTAAAGAAATAAGATATTGCATTAATTAAATGTACTCAATCTCAAAGAACCATTTCCTGACGAACGTGGTGTGGAGGCATGAGTCCTCGTGTGTGCTTGATATTGTGATTGATTACGTACTTGCTTCAGTTGTCACTTGTTCATGTTGTTTGTTGCTTATCACCTATTAAGTACTATAGTAGATTTTATACTATTATTCTTTGTATATTAGTTACTATTTTGGGTTGGTCGATGATACTTATTTAGTACATGTTGCCTCGTACTGAGCCCTACTTGTATTTCTTTTTGTTTTCCTTATATGGAGTGAAACAAGTGTATCGACGAATTTGAATCGCCCTCAACTCTATCAAGTCTTGGTATATCAGGTTCAAGGGTGAGGTATTCATTCGATCTTGGGTTGGATTCTCTCAGACATTACTTGATGTCCTTAGTTTTCGGACACGAATTACTTTATTTCATTTATTTTGGTGTCTTTGATACTCTTAGATTTATTAATTGGAGATTAGATGTCCTTGTTGTGATGACTTTAAGGTTTTTGAAAACTATAGTTAATAAGTTTTGAAACTTACGCATTATTTTTTTATTTGTAGTTGAATTAATGGTATATGTTGGAAATTTGGATTCCTTGGTTCACCCACCTAGGAGGTTAAGTGTGGGTGCTTATCACGACTCGATTTGGGTCATGACAAACTTGGTATCAGAGCGTAAGGTTCGTTGATCTCATCACACAACGAAAAGTGTAGTTGAGTCTTGCGGAACAGCATGGGGAAGCCTTTAATTTTCTTCGAGAGGCTATAGGACTTTAGGAAAGCTCCATTCCCTTTTTCTTTCGTGCTACTACTTGAGTCCCATTGGTATCTAGGTGATACAAATTGGTATCTGACCTTTGTCAATCTAGCTCGCATATGATCAGTACTAGAGTAGTAGAATTGGAAACATTAACATCAGCAAGAGAGTATGCGTTCTTAAAATAGATAGTTTCCATGATTCACTATAGACATGTTATTACGAGTGACTAGTATGATCTGTTTATTAAGTTCTTAAAGTTGAAACCCCTATTCTGATGGGTACTGAATATGAAGATGCTTACGATTCCTTATTAGTTGTCATGATTGATATTTGATAAGATGGATACGAGAGAGTGATTGGACGTTGAGTTTCTCACTTACTAAATTTGAAAAGATGCAAAAATGTGGTGATAGTCTTACGTTGAGTTGCGATTAGTAATGACACCACCTATGACTTAAGGCAACATTTTTCTAGCATTTTCATGAAAAATTACATACCCTAGATTTTGAGGGATAGGAGGAGAGATAAGTTATGGAATAACAAGAAGTATATGTTGCACCTGTTAAGGTCAAAATCTCTACTACAATCCATAGATTGAGTGTATATTAGAGAGGGTCATTAATTCTTGCTTGGTTAGAGTTTTGAAGTGTATTGCTTTCATTATTGCCTTGATCTAAGAAGTAAAGCAAATTTCTTGGGCTAGAGGGAGAATATATTTGATAATGTTTTACAGTTATTCAATGGGTAAACTTTGTGGGATGTGTAGCCTTCAGAAATAGGGAAGAGCAGAAATATTTTCTTTGATTGCAAGGACTAAAAATGTATTTTTGAGTGGGCTGACAAGTTTTGTTGTAGTGTTGAATTTACCAATGAGTGTGGTTGAAATTTTAGCGAAGGATATAGTAAGATATATGAAAAGGCGATCAATGATAAGCTAAGATACACGAATTCATAAAAATCTTCAAGGTACGAGTTAATGTGGATTGATAACGGGATTAGGTTGCACAGTTGAATTCACAATTCAAATTTTTAGCATTTAGTATACATTCATAGTGGTATATTTTGCCAAGGTATGAAATTATAAGATAAGAAATGATCGATTAAAAGAGTATGAAGCATTTGGAAGGACTTGTGCATAATTTGAGTAGAAAATTTGGTTACTTTGATGGTTAGAGGACCTAAGGGGGCTTCACGTAATATTTTGATTTAAAGGCTTAAGTAAAAATTGTCAAGAGTTTATGGCTACATAATAAGATTGGTAAGCGAGCCAGCAAGAGGAACAAGAGTCTGGTGTATTGAAGAATTCAATATATTTAGAATTTTATGTCATGGAAATAATTTAAGAAAAGTAAAGGAATAAGACCTCTAGTACAACTCTGTGTTTGTGGTTGAAAATTGAATTGATTTTTGCATAAGATATTAGATATTACTATAAGATTTGAACTAGTTTGGTACAAACTTACTAGGGATTTATCATCAGCTTTCATAAAGTTGGAGTTTTAATTTTGGTGACACCCAATGATATATGTAATATTATGTGTTGTATTTGGGGCTAAATTGTTGAAATTATGGTAGGTGACTTAAGGATGCGCAATAATTTGGACCTACATTATACATGGTTATTGAGGATTTGGGGGGGTTGAACTTCACCAAAAGAAAAGAACGTAATGGTTGTAATTTCATCCAAAATGTTAAAACAAAAGATTAGACTGAAAACACTTTCAGATATTGATCCGTAGATTCGTCTAACTACATTAAGAAAAACACCACCAGTATCTTACTATTAGAAAGATAACATAGAAAAATTTGTCTTTAGTTTTAAGTTGTTACACTGATAATCATCCATGAACTAACAATGCTAGCAACCAAATATTATCTATAACTGATTTAAGTCTAACAATCAAGTAGATCGCAACATATATTTATTAATAATACGCACAACTTCCATAAATAACACCCAAAAACTAAGAATCTTTACTTACCTTTTTATGGATGAGGGGAGGACTTGATCTTGCACCTTAGCCTTGGGTGTGTTGTCGAAATCTTTAGTGTGACTCTAGATGCGTCAACTACACTGATAAGTTCACCCGCACATGTAGAAGGGTGTCCAGTATGTTGAAAGAGAAACCTTTTAGAGGTTTTTATTAGTGGAAATTACATTTTAACATTCTTTGTAAATGTCTCAGAGGCTATGGCGATATTGGATCCAATGGCAAATAACTAATGTTCGTAAAGACTCTTAACATTTTTTGTTAACGTGCATATATATTGCAGGTGATAATTATTTTTGTTGTAGTGATTGTGTCCGGTGACACATTTATTTCATCAGAAAAGATACATATGGGATATACCTTATTATCTCCATTGCATTGACATTGTTGTGTTAATTGATGACAACAACACTTATCAATCAATCTAAATTAAACTATTAACAGAGAGTTAACTAAAATAGAAGTTTCCTGAATCCCTTCGTCCTGAAACTTGGCATGCGACACTTATCCAGGAAGAAAGACCCCTTAGCAGTTGAGGGTATTTGTTGGAGAGTATGCCACCTTTATGCTTGGTCTTATTAGTTGCATATTCTGCAAAACCAGCGGCTACATTAACATATCTTAATTTGATTTGCCTCCCTAAAGCAATGTTGGATATCCCACTTTGACTTGGCTTAGCATCTGGAAAGTACGGTGAAAAATAGCTCTCATATTTGAAAGTTAGGAGTACAAGATCATCTTAGGCGGTAATAATAGGTTACATTTGAATTCTAAATAGTGAGTAACGGCTAGTTGTGTGAATTTTCACATTTGAAGTGACATGTACTAAGCAAGACAAAGGACACACCATTTGAGTCCTTTCCAAACATATTTCAAGATAAACAAACCTAGAAGACCTTAGACTTGAACTTATGCAAACAGATCTACTTAGGAGTAAAATGCATGAAATTGCAGAAGTTAAAATACTTGATCATTAAAACATATGAAAATAATTTCAATATGTTTGACAATCAAAGGCCTAAAGTTTTCATTCGGCCAAATAAAAAGAGTATTGCAAAATATAGATCTGATAATGTGCATACCATTGCCAAGTCTGAAGATGATTCTACACACACTTTGATTATGTGAATCTATAAGAGGGCTACCATGAATATTTACACATGTTCGATAGACTTAAGATTTATTTCATCATCGGTATCATGTGTTAGCTTTGTGTGATTGAATGTGAGGACCATTAGGTCTAGTCTTGTCATTTTTAAGCTTTGTCTATAATAGCTACTAATCTAGAATTTTTACAGTGTTGTTAGAGGTTCTGTATGTTGGGTGTATCACACAATGGTGGGTACTTGATTATTTTCATCTTTAGATCAGATGAGTTCGATTCTTCTTGATGATTACTTGATGTCTAAAGATGATATTTTTTATAACTTAAGCTCGTGGAAAGCTTATGTTTTGAGAATGAAATATTGATAACATCTATTATGGTTTGTGCATTATGAGTGTGTGGATGTTGGTTTAGGTTCACTTCTGATTGGAATCAGTATTGATTGAACATTTTCGTGGCTATGTGAAAAAGTTTCCACCTAATGTGGTGTCAAGGTCCTTGAGAACATGTTGCATATGTGTGTACGATTAGTTTTAATGGCTATTGAGAATACACTTTGTTGTTAGTTGAGTTTACATACTACAACTACCACTTGAGTTGTGATATGGCCCTATTTGAGACGTAGTATTAGATGAGGTGTAGCTCTCTCATTGGATAGTTTGATGCATTTGAGGTAAGACTTTGGAAGCCTGAGCATCATATGCACAAAGATATTCACACATTTTGTTAATTCTTCTATATTTTTATATTTATTTTACCCTCACCAACTTCAATCGTTCGAGGATGAACGATGGGTAAATTGGTATCTAATGTAACGACCCATTTGGTCGTTTTGAGTCCTAAAGCTTTTTATTTCATAAAAGAATCTTTTGATAAATTCTAGATGTATATTTTGGATTATTCTTAACAATAATTATATAGTAAGGAGTAATTTTATAATTTATTTAGTTGGTGGTTAAAAAAACATTTGAATTAATTGTGGACCACTTTCACTATATTACTCTTTTAATAACTATGGTAGTAAATAATCTGTACAAGAAAATAGTAAATAATCTGTAGAAGAAAAGAAAATAGATAAAGAGGAGAATGAAAGAAAGCGGCATGAAACGAAACCAATTTGTAGCGATTGTGGATCAGGTAAATGTCACCAATTCCACAGTTAATTTCACGAACTTTGATTTTAGGCGAGAAGTTACATTGTTATTATTTTGTTAGATATAAGATTGAAAGGGGTGTGTGCGTGATACGCTCAAACTTACTTCTCAAATAAGAAGTAAAGCGGTCGTGTCAAGTAAATAACCCAACTAGTGAGGTTGGGATCGTTCCCACGAGGAAAATAATCTAAACTTAACTTTAACTTGTTATTACTATTGTTTGGTCAATGACTTCCTTGGAAAGTAAAAACAATAAAAGGGGGGTTTCTAATTCTAAATGAGTGAAAATAACTAACGAAATCGAAAGAGACACTTAACAACTTTGAATGTTGGAGTTTAATCAATTAATCAAAGTAACTAAGGTTTACGTGTTCCTCACAGGCTCATAACTTGATAATTCTAACTATAACAATTCTTTCCTAGTATCTTGCATGCAAAGTGATAAGTTATGTATTTCTAAATCCTTGGTCCGGCATCTAGAAAATCTCACTCCGCACCTTGGTCCGGCTACGTGTGTTGCTTTCCTAACCCTTATCTTTACCTCATATTAAGCATCGTATTCGATATTTGACTAAGTTATTACCTCGTACCAATCAATACTAGCCTATTAGATAGTATACACTAAATCTATGTTAATAATTCTTTTCCTATTATCTACCTCCTTGGTCCGGCAAGTAGCATTAAGGCGAGTTCTAACGTTGATCATCCGTTAAAAAGACTTCTAAGCGAAAGAATTATTAATACATGCAAGACACTATTCTAGAATTGTTATTTTAGCTAGGGTTTATCTCATTATTTGCCTATGGTTCCCACAACCCTAGTTATGGAGTTTAGTTACTCATAGCCATAAACACAATATTCAAATATATTAAATAAGAATTCATGTACTTACTTCAATGAGAAAGAATAAAATCCAAAAGGTTGCTTGATTAATCACCAAAAATCACTTGCAAGAATTCTCAAAGTAATCAATAATCTCACGAAAAGTCTAATGATTATCAAGAATCTCACAATACAATGTTTACCAATACGGAGTTTTAACAATCTAAGAGTCTAACTATCAGGTGTCTAACCTCAAAAACGAGGTTTTTCGAACTATTTATAAAAAAACAAAAACCTAATTAAACAAGAATTCTAATTGCTGGAAATCTGCCAAAACGCGGCTGGGTCGACGGACCTCGCGACGGACCGTCGTGGTCACAACGGACCGTCATGGACTCCGTCGTCCCATACTTGTGCAATTTCTTCTGCTGCTCTCTTCATTCCCCTCGACGGCAAGTATGACGGACCGTCATAGGCACAACGGTCCGTCGAGGGTCTTCGTTCCAAAACACTTCAACTCTTGGAATCTGGGTACTGGGATCACTTCTCTGAACTTCACGACGAACCTGCAGGACGGACCGTCATAGCCACGACGGACCGTCACAAGCTTCGTAATCCCACACTTGGTCAGACTTCCCCATCTTCCTTCAGCAGCTGCACTACGCTGCCACCTACGGACCGTCACAAGCACGACGGACCGTCATAAGCTCCGTAGGTGGTCTCTTCTGCATTTCTTCGCTCAAAATCTCCGCATTCATCTTTGGACAGATTTCCTGCAAAACAAAGAGAAACTTATATAAAAATTAGCACCAAAAAGCTTTTCGGACACACTAAACTTAAGGAAAAAGTATTAATTATACCGTGAAACCACGGTATATCAACACCCTCAACTTAAATTCGTTGTTTGTCCTCAAGTGACGCACTATGACTCACTACACAATCTTTGTACAATAGTATCCATGTTTTATCCTTTGCAATCATTTGGCTATCAATCCCGATTAATCTCATCAAATCTATGCATGCTATCACTATTAGGCTTGAATTTCGTGGGATCAGAACATGACAAAGACTCACCATGCATTAACACCTGTCCTCTTCAATTTCTCACCGAGGTGCTAACAATTCCGGTAATCTAACTAGTGTCCGCACTTTAGAACAAAATACTCATTTTCACACAATGATTTCAGTTTCAGTATAAGGATTACTTTTCAACACTCGCTCTAGGAACAAACTCACACTCATTCATACCTATTGCCATAAGCTTGCCCTTATTTTCACTGCCTTAAGTTCGCTATACAACCCTTAGGATCACGATAGGACTTTCTTAGCTTGTAACATAGTCTCAGGGTCAGGTAGGGTATATTTAGGTATACTTTTGTGACTTTTTGCCCTCCTTGACATATCGGCTAAACCTTCCCTCTTTCTATCGTTTTATCTCGCCAAGTTTCTCATATTCTTTCACCTTGCTATTTTCTCTTCTTTCTTCATTTGTGAAAGTGACTCTCCTCTTTTCTTGCTTGTATTTCTTGTATATTTTTCTTTTTCTTTACTTTTCTTTCAACAAATTCTTGAGTCACTTTACTTTTATTCTTTCTCTCTCTTTGTTCTTTCAACCCCACTTTCCAGAGCATTCCTCCTAATAGCCACCCTCAACTCATGGCTTTGCCATGAGTCAAGGTACACAATACCCAAAATTGGGTCAGGGCCATAATGAAGGTTGTTCATGCATTAGCCACCCTCAACTTATGCTTTTGGCATAAACTGAGGTGCACATGTCCAAGGAGGGACCAGGGCCAACACATTGTTCCCAGAAAAGATCAGTTGGGGTGAAAAAGAAAGGTCTAATTTTAAGCTCAGATTATTTGGATCAAAGAAGGATAAATTTCATTTGGTTTCTTTTATTTGGGCTAGAAATGGGCTATATTGAATAAGGGCCTATGATCCTTTCCTAATTGTCTATTACAACTTACTTTTAGCAGGACTAACCAGGCAAGTTCTAGCTCAGTACCAATAGTGGACTATTCAAATTTTCTTCACACTCACTTGACATCTCATCACTATACCAGATTGTCAGACACCTAGTTCGAATTTAAGACTTAGGGTAATGCAATGGTGTAACTCTATTTCATGCTTAGAGCCACACAATTATCAGGCACTATGCCTAGTCATGCATTTTTTTCCAGTTTATCAGGATATCATTTTAGCCATCATGCTCCAGAATTAAACTGTGTACAAAAGATATAAACATGCCGGTTCAACAGAAAAAGTAATCAGTCTTTTGGGGAAAAAGAACACAGGCAAGAAAACCTCAAAAGAGGATAGTGAATTGCGCTACTCAGAGTTCACCCTAACACTCACAANTGACTTTTTGCCCTCCTTGACATATCGGCTAAACCTTCCCTCTTTCTATCGTTTTATCTCGCCAAGTTTCTCATATTCTTTCACCTTGCTATTTTCTCTTCTTTCTTCATTTGTGAAAGTGACTCTCCTCTTTTCTTGCTTGTATTTCTTGTATATTTTTCTTTTTCTTTACTTTTCTTTCAACTAATTCTTGAGTCACTTTACTTTTGTTCTTTCTCTCTCTTTGTTCTTTCAACCCCACTTTCCAGAGCATTCCTCATAATAGCCACCCTCAACTCATGGCTTTGCCATGAGTCAAGGTACACAATACCCAAAGTTGGGTCAGGGCCATAACGAAGGTTGTTTACTGCATTAGCCACCCTCAACTTATGCTTTTGGCATAAGCTGAGGTGCACATGTCCAAGGAGGGACCAGGGCCAACACATTATTCCCAGAAAAGATCAGTTGGGGTGAGAAAGAAAGGTCTAATTTAAGCTCAAATCATTTGGATCAAAGAAGGATAAATTTCATTTGGTTTTCTTTTATTTAGGCTAAAAATGGGCTATATTGAATAAGGGCCTATGATCCTTTCCTAATTGTCTATTACAGCTTACTTTTAGCAGGACTAACCAGGCAAGTTCTAGCTCAGTACAAATAGTGGACTATTCAAATTTTCCTCACACTCACTTGACATCTCATCACTATACCAGATTATCAGACACCTAGTTCGAATTTAAGACTTAGGGTAATGCAATGGTGTAACTCTATTTCATGCTTAGAGCCACACAATTATCAGTTACTATGCCT
This sequence comes from Solanum pennellii, assembly GCF_001406875.1. Taxonomy (NCBI): domain Eukaryota; kingdom Viridiplantae; phylum Streptophyta; class Magnoliopsida; order Solanales; family Solanaceae; genus Solanum; species Solanum pennellii. The sequence goes on along the minus strand of NC_028646.1, from coordinate 15,344,180 downwards.
AGTCATGCATTATTTTCCAGTTTATCAGGATATCATTTTAGCCATCATGCTCTAGAATTAAACTATGTACAAAAGATATAAACATGCCGGTTCAACAGAAAAAGTAATCAGTCTTTTGGGGAAAAAGAACACAGGCAAGAAAACCCCAAAAGAGGATAGTGAATTGGGCTACTCAGACTTCACCCTAACACTCACTATCCATTTACCCCACCCCCAACAAAAAAGCATGCAATTGTCCCCAATGCATAAAAATCTAAATACTAGAGTGGTAGGTGAAGCAAACCCGTGGCGCAAAGCGCCATCGATCAGCAAGATGATGGGTCCGGTTCCCCGGAACCCACGTCCTCTGCAATTGGGACACCCTCAGTGGTGTCCTCAGCAACAACCGCACCATCAGTAGTGCCTCCTGCTATATTTACAGTGCGGGAGCTAGACGCCCCAGCCGCTAACTCTGATGCTCTCATCTGGTGCACCGCCTCCTCAGCAAGTGAGGCTCTCCGCGCAGCCTCCATCTCTCGGCGCTCCTTCTTCCTTGCTCGCGCCTCGTCCTCTAATCGACCCCTACGCCTCTTGGCACTCCCTCGAGGGGGAGGTGGTGGAATTTCTGAAGTAGCAAAAAGGGCCGCCAACACGGTGTCCTCAGCAGACTCGACAGAAGGGGCCTCAGACTCAGGCACCCTAGCCTCTAAGATCGTGTCGATGTCTGCACGAAGACTGTCGACTGCAGCCTGAAGAGTCGACACATCCACCGGAGGGGCTCGTCGGGCTAGCACTCTCAACTCAAAGGCGTCCAGGCGCTGGTTAACCTCAGCGATCTTCCGCTCTGTAAACTGCACCATTTTCCTCTCTAGACGCTCTTCGGACTCAGTAATCGACTTTTGCATCCACGGCTGGATATGATGCAGAAGAGTGGCCATTTGTGCCTCTAGTCTTTGGACCCTTGCAAGCGGGACCCGTGTCGGTAGAGGGGCTGTGCGAGAGGAGCTCGGGGCTATGCTACTACCCGGGATAGACTCGACCGGGGTAGTGTCATTGGACGCCTGTGTAGCTGTGCGGGCCTGGGCTACCGTATCCGCAAGATCATCAGCAAGTGGGGGCAGCTCTAGACGGGGCCCTCTACGTGGGGCCAACTCATTTGCCTCGTCTTTGATGAGGCCGACGTCAATGGTGCCCTGCGGGGTCTTAAGCTGATCTACGTGCCATATGGGCACAACTGCGGACCTGCAGAGGGCAAAGATCATGCACGGGAAGGGGTAGGTGGTAGTGACCTTGAATGCCCTCTCATGCATGACTGCCTGGAGAAGCCATGCGTAGTCCACCTCGGATCCGGCTATCATCGCCGCCATCAACACTGCTCGATCCCAGGTAACGATGTAATCAGCAGCTGTGGGGGAGAGGCAGTAACGGACAAGCAGCCACAAGAACTTTGCTGTGAACGTGAGGTTGGCCTTCTTGATGGCCCCCTTCGGCTCAGTCACCCAATCGGCACCCTTTCCATCTACTGACAGGTGCAGGGCCATCCACCTCTTGGTGGTCTCTCTCAGTGATGGCTCGCGCAAGAACTGGCCATCCTTAACTATCTGCCAGCGGTAGTCGAACTCGGCAGTGAGGGGGGTCCGAGAAGCATCAATACTCTCGCCGTATAGAAACCGGCGGATGGCTGGAAGGGAAATGTCAACCTGTACACCCCGGACTCGATCCTGCTCCAGTGGGGCCTGTTTAGCGGGGGAAGCCCGCCTATCGATCTGTGATCGGAGAGTCGCTACGTAGGATGCGTAGAACTC
>NC_028646.1:15289614-15341296 GCF_001406875.1 Solanum pennellii | reverse complement strand
TGAGAGACCCTTAGAAACAGGGTCTCTGACAACCAGAACGGTTGTGCAGGATGGACCGTCGTGAAGACGACGGTCCGTCACATGTGTCTTTTGGGACAGAGTGCTAGGGCTTTTGGAACGGACCCTACGACGGTCCGTCGTGGGTACGACGGTCCGTCATCGGGGTCTCGTTCTGAATAACAGTGACAGAACTGGGGGTACCCCATGCATCCCCGATGAACCCACATGGTCTTGTAGTGTTTTGGACCTACATTTGTCTATCCCAACTACCTAGGAAACTAGCAATGCAAAAGCACCTATGTCTAGGGTTGGCAACATGGCAAATTCGAACATTTTGAACCTAGGTTTAGACATAATTATATAGAAGAAACAACATACGATGAAGAACTAAGCTAAATACTAACTAGTAAACAAAAAGGCAAGATAAATGAGTATAAATTTAGAGACACATACCTTAGAAATGGAGAAAAAGAAAATGGACAATTACTCAGTTTGCAAAGTAGACACCCACAGCAGCAGCTCCGACTTGTAGATGATAACTCTAGGGCGTTGGAGAATTTTAGGGGGCAATGATCGGTGGGAGGGAATGTGGAAGTTGAAAAGAGAGGGGAGATGAGAGGAATAATGAAGGAATGGGGTGAAATGAGGGGTTGGGGGGTTTAAACGGTCTGATTTTGAAAAAGGGTCCAGCCGGGTCGGTCGGGTATAACTCATTAATCACGCGACAGTTCCCCGATGACGGTCCGTCGCAGTTGTGACGACCCGTCGTTGGTTCCGTCGTGTGTTCCCTAGTTTCAAAATAACAGAAAAATGTACCTGGTACGACGGATGCATACGACGGTCCATCGCAGGCGCAACGGTCCGTCGCTGTATCCGTCAGTGACTGCTGCAGAGTAATTTTCTGCAAATTTTCCTGGTAATGTGCCTACAAATTTAAAAACCCATTAGTAAAAAATGCTACCATTACTAAAAAGACTATAAGTATTGGGTTGCCTCCCAACAAGCGCCTGATTTAATGTCGCGGCACGACTGGGGACCCTTGATTACTCAGACTTCATCAAGATGGTAGCCTCCATCACTTCATTCCCCAATGCTTTATGCTTAAAATAGAGTTTTATTCTATCTCTATTCCTCTTAAACCGCACTCCCTCCTTGGCTTTTAACTCAACTGCTCCATGAGGGAATACTTGGGTAATCAAGTAAGGGCCAGTCCATTTGGACTTGAGCTTGCCCGGAAGACAAGGCACCCCAGAACTGTCTACAAGCACCAAATCCCCAACCATAAACTCTTGTTTTGCATTTTTCTGTTCAGTCTCCTTCTTCATCTTTTCTTTGTGGGATATGGCAGATACCGATTGGAGCTCACCACTCTGCCTCATGGTCCTACAAATGTTGAAGGTCGCTTCTTCATTATTCAACCGAAATGTCATCTGTCCCTTCTCCATATCAACTAAGGCTCTACCTGTAGCAAGGAATGGCCTCCCAAGAATAATAGGCACTTCAAAATCGACCTCACAATCAAGAATAACAAAATCAGCCGGAAAGATGAATGACTCCACTTTTACTAGCACATCATGGAGTATCCCTATAGGCCGTTTCACTGTCCGATCAGCCATCAGTAGCCGCATCGCAGTGGGTTTTGGATCCCCCAAACCCAACTTCTTGTAAATTGAGAGGGGCATGAGATTTATGCTTGCCCCCAGATCACATAATGCTTTCGCAAAATGTAATGACCCAACTGTACAAGGAATAGTGAACGCACCAGGATCTTCTTTCTTTTGTACGAGGGATCTTGTAGCAATAGCACTACAATGCTGCAGTCTATCATCATCCTCGAAAGTGACCGATCTTTTCTTGGTGACCAGATCTTTCATAAATTTTGCATAACCGGGTATTTGTTCTAGAGCTTCTACCAAAGGGACATTGATAGAAAGCTGCTTCAACATTGTTATGAAACGCCGGTATTTACCATCCTCGGTCTTTTTCACTAATCTCTGAGGGAAGGGTGGTGGTGGCCTAGGCATGGGAATTACCTTGATAGGTACTTCTGCATCTTTTCCATTACTTTCCTCTGCTTCACCACTACCCTTTACCACCTTATCATTATCCTTTCTCACATTTTCCTCAGCAGATGGCATAGGTGGGTCAATGGTTTGCCTACCACCCCGAGTAGTGATTGCCATACAGTGCGCATCATTCTTTGGATTTTGGACAGTGTTGCTAGGAAGAGTGCCCGGTTGCCGTGTGTTCACTGTCGCAGATAATTGGGCCACTTGCAATTCGATCTGTTTAATCGAAATTGCATGTGTATCAACTTTTTGCCCAATACTAGCTAAATCACCCCTTAACTCTTTAATGTGCTCATCACTAGCATCGAACCTCCTCATCATTTTGTGCAACATATCCTCAACTCGCGCCATACTATCTCCACCATCCCTAGGAGTAACTTCACGATTTTGAGGAGGGACATAGGGCCCATTCCTGTCGTTTCTATTAGCATAGTTACCCCTGTTAAAGTTGTTGTCGCGGTTGTAGTTTCCATCTCGGACATAATGACCCTCACGATTGTAGTTACCATAGTTCCGACCTTGGTTCCCTTGACCTTGGCGCCAATTATCCTGATTTGAGCCTTGGGCGCTTGGTCGGAAACCCCCCATCTGTTCATTTACTGCATAGGAATCCTCCTCATAATAACACTCATCGATTGGAGGTGGTGGTTTAGCCAAGTAGTTGACTGCATTAACCTTTTCTGCACCCCCAGTGACATGTTTTAGTACCAACCCAAGCTCAGTTCTCATCTGAGCCATTTCTTCACGAATGTCATCTGTGGCTGGGTTGTGAGTGGACTGCACTGCAAAGGTGTTTCTCCCTGTATCAGATTTTCTAGTACTCCAAGCTTTGTTATTCCGGGAGATTTTTTCTAATTTTTCAGCGATCTCAGCATAAGGACATTCTCCATAAGATCCACCGGCTATAGTGTCCAATACCGCTTTGTTGTTATCATCTTGTCCCCTGTAGAAGTATTCTTTCAGTGACTCATCATCTATACGGTGATTTGGAACACTTCTCAAGAATGAGGTGAATCTATCCCAAGAACTACTAACTGACTCTCCTGGTAGTGCCACAAAGTTATTCACTCTGTCTTTGTGGTTTAGTTTGTTGGAGACCGGATAGTAGCGTGCTAGGAAGATATCCCTTAGTTGGTTCCAAGTGAAGATTGAGTTGTATGGGAGCTCAGTGAACCACATAGCAGCCTCTCCCGTCAGTGAGAGAGGAAACACTCTGAGACCTATTACATGTAAATCCAAATCAGGCCTCCCTACACAACTTTTAAACACTGCCTTTACCTTAGCTATATGGGCATGTGGATCCTCAGAAGCTAGCCCTGAAAACAAACCTCTGGCAGTGAGCATTTGCATCAGGCTACTAGTTACCACAAAAGTGTGGCCTGTGGGTAGAGGAGGCAAAACCAGTGGCCCATCCGAATCTGCTATGTTATCATAGCCTCTGTAGTATGCTTGGGGCCGTGGAACGGGATTTTGTCCCCTCTTTTGATGTTCACCAGGAGCATCGGGTAACATCTGACCATGAACATCAACCGGAGCTGGGATGTTCTGGTTCGCATCCTCATCATTCATTCCCAAGTTTCGATTCATATTGCGCAGTGTACGCTCTAACTCGTGATCGTAGGGAAACAAGGGTTCTCTTCCTCTCCGTGTATTTGGCATACAAGGAGGATAGTTCTGAAAAGAAATCAAAAACAATAAAACAAAGTAAAATCAAGAAAATATCAACTAAACTATAGTAATAAGTTCAAGTTAATCTAAAAGCTATATTCCCCGGCAGCGGCGCCAAAATTTGATACGCTCAAACTTACTTCTCAAATAAGAAGTAAAGCGGTCGTGTCAAGTAAATAACCCAACTAGTGAGGTTGGGATCGTTCCCACGAGGAAAATAGTCTAGACTTAACTTCAACTTGTTATTACTATTGTTCGGTCAATGACTTCCTTGGAAAGTAAAAACAATAAAAGGGGGGTTTCTAGTTCTAAATGAGTGAAAATAACTAACGAAATTGAAAGAGACACTTAACAGCTTTGAATGTTGGAGTTTAATCAATTAATCAAAGTAACTAGGGTTTACGTGTTCCCCACAGGTTCATAACTTGATAATTCTAACTATAACAATTCTTTCCTAGTATCTTGCATGCAAAGTGATAAGTTATGTATTTCTAAATCCTTGGTCCGGCATCTAGAAAATCTCACTCCGCACCTTGGTCCGGCTACGTGTGTTGCTATCCTAACCCTTATCTTTACCTCATATTAAGCATCGTATTCGATATTTGACTAAGTTATTACTTCGTACCAATCAATACTAGCCTATTAGATGGTATACACTAAATCTATGTTAATAATTCTTTTCCTATTATCTACCTCCTTGGTCCGGCAAGTAGCATTAAGGCGAGTTCTAACGTTGATCATCCGTTAAAAAGACTTCTAAGCGAAAGAATTATTAATACATGCAAGACACTATTCTAGAATTGTTATTTTAGTTAGGGTTTATCTCATTATTTTCCTATGGTTCCCACAACCCTAGTTATGGAGTTTAGTTACTCATAGCCATAAACACAATATTCAAATATATTAAATAAGAATTCATGTACTTACTTCAATGAGAAAGAATAAAATCCAAAAGTTTGCTTGATTAATCACCAAAAATCACTTGCAAGAATTCTCAAAGTAATCAATAATCTCACAAAAAGTCTAATGATTATCAAGAATCTCACAATACAATGTTTACCAATACGGAGTTTACTAATCTAAGAGTCTAACTATCTGGTGCCTAACCTCAAAAACGAGGTTTTCCGAACTATTTATAAAAAAACAAAAACCTAATTAAACAAGGATTCTAATTGCTGGAAATCTGCCAAAACGCGGCTGGAGCGACGGACCTCGCGACGGACCGTCGTGGTCATGACAAACCGTAATGGACTCCGTCGTCCCATACTTGTGCAATTTCTTCTGCTGCTCTCTTCATTCCCCTCGACGGCAAGTATGACGGACCGTCATAGGCACAACGGTCCGTCGAGGATCTTCGTTCCAAAACACTTCAACTCTTGGAATCTGGGTACTGGGATCACTTCTCTGAACTTCACGACGAACCTGCAGGACGGACCTTCATAGCCACGACGGACCGTCACAAGCTTCGTAATCCCACACTTGGTCAGACTTCCCCATCTTCCTTCAGCAGCTGCACTACGCTGCTACCTACGGACCGTCACAAGCACGACGGACCGTCATAAGCTCCGTAGGTGGTCTCTTCTGCATTTCTTCGCTCAAAATCTCCGCATTCATCTTTGGACAGATTTCCTGCAAAACAAAGAGAAACTTATATAAAAATTAGCACAAAAAGGCTTTTCGGACACACTAAACTTAAGGAAAAAGTATTAATTATAACGTGAAACCACGGTATATCAGTGCATATTATTACTGTTGGAAAATTGGGGGACAAGGATTGAATGTGATTTAATGTAAAGGAAAATTGTTCGATAATAAAAGAATGAATCTAAATAATTTAATATTATAAATGTATGTTTGTTTTTTAGAAAGAAATAGGCTAGTTCTACAATGCATTACGTGGTATGCTACTGGTTTTGCAAACCAGTGATTTTTTATTTCGAATTGTTCTTATTATTATTATTATCATTGTTATTATATGTTCGTATAGGAGGGACACGACATATATACTTATTTACCTATTAAAAAAGTTAATATGAAAACAAATTCAAAAATTAAAAACTACCGAAGGATTGCCTATGATTACTAAACAAATCTTGCCTTAATGTAGTGAAAAATTCGGATACATCAAGTTTTTCATATTTCCTGTATGCATATATTATAATTCATGTGTAGTTTGGGTTGCTTGGGTCGTTGTTAGTTTTTATACCATTAGTTTTGTGATCAATGTCTACCAATTTTATATATTAATATTTTGTTCTCACATTATAAACTATATTTTAATATATTGAGATAGGTAGTTAAATATAAGGTGTACCGAATTATTTAAATTCGATTAAAGTTGTGCTAATTGGAGGAATTTAGACTTACCCTTAGGTTTTAACATTATGAAATTAAGTATAGAATTAGGTGAGTTTTTGGGAGTAGACTAGACATAGAATAATATGAGTGTTCATAGGCTCGTTAACTTATAAGTTATGCACACATAATTGATAGATTGGAAAGGTTCAGAGGCATGGAGGAAAGGAATAGCATTGGAGAAGTAGTTGCTTGTCTTCGGTTCTTCGGTGGAGGTAGGTTATGGTTTATGCCATTTTATAGTAAAATCATAATATTGATTGATATGCATTGAATGATATTGTCAAGTTTTTTATGTACTTGATTGTGTGTTTGTGTGGCTTGGTTGTGTGTTTTGTGATTGGTTTGAAATCCTAAGACCGTGAAATTTATATTATTGAACCCTCTTAATGGAAGTGAAGCCTTGAATAAAGAAGACTTGATTAAATATTATCAATGAATTGAAAGTGATGATAATAAATGATAAATTTATGGTATAATTGGATCACAGTGTCACGTTCCGATACAATATAATTGGATCGAAGTGTCACGTTCCGACACGGTATTCTTGGATCGGAGTGTCATGTTCTGACATGGTATAATTGGATCGGAGTGTCACGTTCCGACACAGTAACATTAAAGGAAAAGGATATTAAATTAATTTAGTGTACTCACTCTCAAAGAACTCATCTCCCAACGAACGTGGTGTGGAGGCATGAGTCCTCGTGTGTGCTTGATATTGTGATTGATTACGTACTTGCTTCAGTTGTCACTTGTTCATGTTGTTTGTTGCTTATCACCTATTAAGTACTATAGTTGATTTTATACAATTATTCTTTGTATATTAATTACTATTTTGGGTTGGCTAATGATACTTATTCAATACATGTTGCCTCGTACTGAGCCCTACTTGTATTTTTCTTTGTTTTCCCTATATGGAGTGCAGCAAGTGTACCGATGAATTTGAATTTCCCTCAACTCTATCAAGTCTCGATATATAAGGTTCAAGGGTGAGCTATTCATTCGAGCTTGGGTTGGATTCTCTCAGTCATTACCTGATGTCCTTAGTTTTCGGACACGAATTACTTTATTTCATTTATTTTGGTGTCTTTGATACTCTTAGATTTATTAATTGGAGATTTAGATGTCCTTGTTGTGATGACTTTTAGGTTTTTAGTTAATAAGTTTTGGAGCTTCCACATTATTTTTTTATTTGTAGTTGAATTAATGGTACATGTTGGGGTTTGGATTCCTGGGTTGTCCCACCTAGGAGGTTAAGTGTGGGTGCCAATCACGACTTGAATTGGGTCGTGACAAATGTATATCTAAATGTTATACTATGTGGAGTTGGACATTGGTTATGGTTTCTTGTTGAGGTTACTTGATTGAGTATAATTATGGGGCTTTGCTTGGTCATTGCACTTATTTACATGATAAGGAATGATGAGTAGTTGTCTTTCTTAATATGATATGATTAACGTTTAACCATATTTGTGATATCAATCATTGATGGTAGGGTTGTAGTAAATCATGAGTTCAAGTATGTTGGGATACATATTACTTGTTTGAGTTAGTAAGCATGTTTGGTTGATTAGTAGGACTTGCTTGGTTATGCATGAGACTTTTAAACTTGTAAAATGACTTGTTTTGACTAAAAGTCCCTTTTTAGCATGTTTTGCTTTTATATGTGCGTATGTTCTCATACTTAGTACATGTGGAGTACTAACCCACTTTTTATTCCTTTTTCCCAAACATTTTTTAGGTTCAGGTCATTGAAGCATTTTGGAAGTCGACATTGAAGAAGGCTTGGATTTCCTTATTCATCCAAGTAGGGTAGGTCTTCTACTTCCGAGAGCAATGCCATTATCTAGCTTATGAACTATTATGAGTTTAAGACTCTTTCATTTCTGTACTATACTTTTGTATGACATATATGTGGTCTTGTTGGATTGATGTAAGGGCTATGCCCAAATTTGATATACTGCAAATAAATGGATATGAGATGAGATGACTTTTATGATTATGATATTTCTATACAATAATGTGCAATAAAAGTAGAAGGATATGTAACCTTCCTATACAAAGGGTCTATGTATACTCGATACGACTATATTATGTGTATGTAAAGGTCTATGTAACCTCCAAGTAGATGTAATGAAATGTTTTAAATCCTTTTACGCAATTTCAACCTATGAATGTATTGAATGAGACTAAGAGGCTAGTCTTAGTCCTTAAAGAGGACGACGACGCCGGTTACGTCTTGGGGGTGATTCCGGATGTGACAACCTTGGTATCAGAGCCTCTGGTTGAACATGGTTGAGTTATGTCTCTCTCTCTACCACGTCTATGTGGGAGTCCTTTCCCTAGTGATCAAGTTCCTCCACTTGAAGAAGATGCTAACATGGAGCATGCACCGATCAATCCTCCTCCTTTGACGGATGAGAATATAAGGACCGCTCTTCTCCAAATGGCCCAAGCTATCACTACTCAAGCACAAGCGGCAACAGCTCAAGTCCAAGCTATGACGACCCAAGAAAACCGGGATGTTTCCCCGTCCTAATCAACAAGTCAATACTATGGCTTCCCGTCTAAGGGACTTCACTCGAATGAATCCTCCTATATTCTATGGGTCTAAGGTTGAGGAAGACCCCCAAGAATTCATCGATTAAGTCTGTAAGATACTTTTGGCTATGGGGTTGTTCACGAGTGAGAAGTCCGAGTTGGCCACATACCAACTCAAGGATGTGGCTCTAACTTGGTATGTGCAATGGAGGGATAATAGGCCCTTGAGAGGTGGTCCTTTGACTTGGGAGATCTTCAAGAAGGCTTTTCTTGATCGTTTTTTCCTACGGAAATGAGAGAGACAAAAGTGGTGGAGTTCATCAACCTTCGCCAAGGGGGAATGAGTGTTCATGAATACTCTTTTAAATTCACTAATGTCAAAATTTGCTCCTTCTTTTGTTTCTGATCCTAGAGATAAAATGAGCCGCTTTGTGACGGGGGTATCAGATGACTTGCAAGAGGAGTGACATTTAGTTATGTTGCATGAAACTATGAACTTATCTCGTGTTATGGTGCATGCCAAACTTGTAGAAGAGGAAAAGTAAAAAAGGAAAAGTAGAGATGCTACGAGGGCAAGATCTTTTAATGGAAGTTCTTCAAAGAATAAGCTTGAGATAAAAGACAAGCTAGGTTTAAGAAGCGGGTTTCAAGTAAGTTCGACTAAGCTCCCAAAGGCTAGGGCTGATAGAGTGTATAACCCTAAGCTCAAGAAGGGAAGAGGTACTAATTCACCAACCGAGAAGACAACTTGTGTAAAGTGTGGCAAGAAGCATTACGGTGATTGCCTTAAAGGGATGGACAATTTTTTTGGTTGTGGTAAAAGTGGGCATAATGTTAGGGATTTCCCAAATGTGAGGGGTCAAGACAAGGGTAGTGGTCAAGCTCAAGCACGTGGTTCTAGTGATTCTCAAAATAAAAACCTCTTCGATGCTCTCCTCTATAGGGGTGAGCAAGAGACTTCTCCCGACATGGTGACCGGTATGTTGAAAGTCTTCTCTATTGATGCTTATGCCTTACTTGATCCCGGTATACTTTATCATTTGTTACACCTCTTGTAGCATAAAAGTTTGAAATTTTTCCTGACATATTGCATGAACCTTTTATAATGTCTACTCCGGTGGGTGAGTCAATTGTTGCAAAAAGAGTGTACAAAAATTTTCCTATAATGTTGCCCAATAGAGTTTCTTATGTTGACCTAGTAGAACTTGATATGTTTGGTTTTGATATCATATTGGGTATTGGTTGGTTGCATGCATGTTTTACCTCTATTGATTGTAGGACAAGAGTAGTGAGGTTTAACTTCCCAATTGAACCCATTATTGAGTGGAAGGGGGGAAATTCTATTCCTAGAGGTCGTATCATTTCTTGTCTAAAAGCATGCAAAATTATCTCAAAGGATTGTCTATATAACATATAAAGAGTCCAATATTTTGACTCTGAAATTCCTCCTATTGAGTCGGTACCCATAGTGACTGAGTTTCTGGAGGTCTTTCCTAATGACCTTCCCTATATTCCTCCCGAACGGGAAATTGACTTTGGCATTGACTTGCTACCGAATAGAAATGCCATTTCTAATCATCCTTATCAGATGGCTATGGCCGAATTTTTAGGAGTTCAAGTCTCAACTCAATGATTCGGTAGACAAGGGCTTTATAAGGCCTAGCATTTTGCCGTGGGGTACTACAGTTTTGTTTGTAAAGAAGAAGGATGGGTCCTGGAGAATGTGTATTAACTACCGCCAACTCACCATTAAGAATAAGTACCCTCTCCCTCATATTGACGAGTTGTTCGATCAACTCCAAGGGGAAAGCTACTTTTCAAAAATTGACTTGAGATCGGGTTATCACCAACTTAGGGAGAGAGGTGAGGATGTACCAAAGACGACCTTTTGGAGTAGGTTTGTGCACTATAATTTCTTGTTAATGTATTTTAGTCTCAATAATGCTCCGGCGAAATTTACGGACCTAATGAATAGGGTGTTTCAAAATTACCTAGATGCATTTATTATCGCCTTCATTGACGACATCTTGGTATATTCAAAGAATGAGAGAGTTCATATGGGTCATTTTAGAGTAGTATTTCAAACCCTACAGGAACATCAATTTTTTGCCAAAATATATCAAGTGTGAGTTTTGGTTGAGGTCGGTGGCATTTCTTGGGCACATCATCTCTAGTGAGGGAGTTGAGGTAGACCCAAAGATAACGGAAGCGGTGAAAAATTATCCTAGACCATTAACTCCAACCGACATTAGGAGTTTCTTGGGTTTAGTGGGTTATTATCGGAGGTTCGTGGATGGTTTTGCGTCCATTACATCTCCCTTGACTACTTTTATCCAAAAGTATAAGAAATTCGAGTGGTCGGAGCATGTGAGAAAAGGTTTCAATTTTTCAAAGTTAGGCTTACTTCTGCTCCGGTGTTAACCTTGCCGGAGGGTACCAAATGGGTTTAGGGTGTGTGATTATGCAACATGGGAAGGTGATATCCTATGCTTATAGGCAACTTAAGATACATGAGAGAAACTACCTAACCATGACCTTGAGTTAGCGGCCGTGGTGTTTGCTTTGAAAATATGGAGGCCTTTCTTGTACTGTGTTCATTTTGATGTCTATACCGACCATAAGAGTCTCCAATATGTGTTTGCCCTAAAAGAGTTGAACCTTCGACAAAAAGAGGTTGTTAGAGTGGTTAAAATATTATGATATGAGTGTCCTCTATCACCCCGACAAGGCTAATGTGGTGGCGGATGCCCTTAGTGTATGACTATGGGTATTGTATCCCCCGTTGATGAAGCCAACAAAGATCTAGCGAAGGATGTTCATAGGTTGGCTAGGTTGGGAGTGAGGTTGGAAGGTTCTCTGAATAGGGGTGCTATAGTCCATCATAACTCTTCATCATCTTTAGTGGTTGAGTGAAGTCCAAACAACACCTTGATAACTCATTGATAGAGTTCAAAGAATCGGTCCTTGGAAAACTTAACGAGACGTTCTCCCTGGGGGGATGGTATTTTAGGGTACCTAGGGAGACTTTGTGTTCCAATGTAGATGGGTTGAGGGACCAGATCCTTGAAGAAGCCTATGGATCCCGGTACTCCATTCATACGGGTTCGACAAAAATGTACCATGACCTAAGGGAAATATATTGATGGAAATGTTTGAAGAGGGACATAACGTAGTTTGTCTCTAAGTGTTCAAATTGCCAACAAGTAAATGCCGAACATCAAAAGTCGGGTGGCTTACTACAAGAAATCCAAATTCCTACTTGGAAGTGGGAATACATCAATATGGACTTTGTAGTGGGTTTACCTCGGACTCAAAGATCATATGATTCTATATGGGTGGTTTTAGATAGGTTGACTAAGTCTGTTCGCTTTATTCCCGTCAAGTCTACTTATTTGATGGAAGATTATGCTAGATATTCATAGATGAGATTGTGTGTTGCCATGGTATTCCGTTATCCATCATATCAGATCGGGTGCACAATTCACATCTAGGTTTTGGAGGTCGTTTCAAAAAGTGTTGGGTACTAAGATGAAGTTGAGTACCACTTTTCATCCCAGACGGATGGTCAAGCGGAACACACTATTCAAACCCTCGAGGATATGCTTTGGGCTTGCCTTATTGATTTTAAAGGAAATTGGGATAAGCATTTGTCTGTGGTGGAGTTTGCTTATAATAATAGCTTTGATTCATCCATCTCTATGGCTCCCTATGAAGCCTTGTATTGTAGGAGTAGAAGGTCTCCTATAGGGTTGTTTGAAGTGGGTGAGCCTTCACTTCTTGGTCCTGAATTGATTTATAAGACCTTAGAAAAGGTTCATATCATAAGGAACCAGTTGAAAACGGCCTATAATTGGCAAAAGTCTTATGCCGATCATATGAAAAGGGATTTGGAGTTTGAAAAAGATAATAAGGTGTATTTGAAAATTTCACCAATGAAAGGGGTGGTTAGATTTGGCAAGAAAGGGAAATTGAGTCCTTGTTATGTGGGTCCCTATGAAAATTTGCAAAGGGTTGGTAAGGTGGCCTATGAATTGGAACTCCTACTGAATTGGTGTCGGTTCATCCGGTTTCCATGTTTCTATGTTGAAGAAGTGTATCGGTGATCCTGAGTCCATTCTGCCTATTGAGGGTCCTGGTATCAAGGATAATCTCACCTATGAGGAAGTTCAGGTTGAATTCTTGATAGGCAAGTCAAGAGGTTAAAGAACAAAGAGGTGGTTTCCGTAAAATAGTTATCGAAAAATCACCTAGTTTAGGTGCAACATGGGAGGCCGAGGCCGACATGAAGTCCCGTTACCCTCATCTTTTTGATAATTGAGGTTAGTCATTCTTTTTAATAATATAAATATGACTAAGAATAGAAGTTTCTTGATTTTTTTGGTGAAGTTTTCCAAACTATGCATTTTTGAATACTTCATAGTGAAGTTACAGTGAATAATGCCTTTGGACTTGAATTTTTGCTTTTTGCTTGTTTTGAGTTATGTTGTGCATTTTTATATGGTGAGACTTTATGGAATTATATGTAGCATGTTGATAAGTTTACCTTTGTGCTAATTTACTCTTGTAATGTATGTTGAGCTCATTTGTGTTGTGAGAAAGAAATAACTCTTAATGAAATGTTTGAGCCTTATGTGTGGTGGTAGGAGTTTTAGAATTGACTTTTTGAAAGGACATGATTTAAGTTGAGTTGATATTGTTGATTGGTTTGTATGCTAGTCTTAAGTCTATTTCTATCCTTCAAAAGAATTTTAGTGTCATTCGGGGATGAATGTTTCTAAGAGGGCGGGGGGTGGGGTAATGTAACGCTTCAAAAATTCAAGACGTATCATAAAACCTAACATAGGTTTGATGAGGTCTAATTAATTTTTGTAAGTCCATTTTGATGAGTATAAGTCATTTAGGAAGTTTAGAAACCAAAACGTCCAAGAATGTCCATGACGTCCGGAAGTTGGTTCAAAGGGGTACTAGTATGCCTTAGCCTATTTGACTAGATTTTAGGAGTCGGAAATTTATGAAAAGTGGTGAAAGGTTAGATAATAGGTGTTTTAGTTGTTTCATGGTTAAAATTTACGAGTACGACTCCCCAAGGACCAATGAAGGCCCCTTGAGAAGGACCCCGACAGGTTGAGGCAACACTGCCTCAGAAGTGTGAATCGACGCGAGAGGCTACGGTCCGTGTGTGGACTGACGAGGCGCCGATGCCACAGTAGTCCCACACTTAGTCAATTTGAGGAAGCCTCCGCCTGCACAAGTCTCTGAACTTACCTACGAAGTGTAGGACGGAGGGAGGCCAGCCCGTCGACACTGAGACGGCTCATCGGCGGGGTTCCGTCTGTGAGGTCTTGAGTTTCCTGCACATTTTTAATTAAGTTCATTTAATTAATTAAATGGTTTAGTGGTTATCGAGGGATTAAGGGAAGACTAATTAACTAATTTAACTCCCATATAAAGGCCCCAACCCCAATTAATCTAATTACAACTCTCAATACAAACTGTTTTCCTTCACTTTTCTTTCTCTCTCTACTTGAACTCACCATTGAACACTAGCAAATAAAGGGGTTTGGGGGCTGTAAAGGGACACATTAACCATCAATTATTCATCAAACGTTAAGGTATGTGTCTAATTCACCTTTGAGACTCTTTCCTCAAAGGGTTCCTTCAAAATGGATTTCAAAAGTTGAGTTTTCATGTGGGTTTCATCCAATTACAAAAGTTATGTTGTGAACTGAGTTGTTTATGGTTTCTTTAGGAAATAATGGATAGATTAACATGTAATTGAACTTTATTATGATTA
This sequence comes from Solanum pennellii, assembly GCF_001406875.1. Lineage (NCBI taxonomy): Eukaryota > Viridiplantae > Streptophyta > Magnoliopsida > Solanales > Solanaceae > Solanum > Solanum pennellii. The sequence goes on along the minus strand of NC_028646.1, from coordinate 15,326,869 downwards.
ATTGTAATTGTTTGATTCTAATTGAAGAATATGATATTTAACCTCTAACCCTAGGTTTATTCTTGATGTAATTTGGGTTGTGGTTTATTTAATTGCCTTGCTTATGTGTTAAATCCCTATTAGATGATGTTGTTACAAATTATAATTGGAGTGAATTGTAGTCTTTCCTGCTAGTCTTGAGAAGATGATCTAGGTTAGAAGGTGAGTTGACCTAGGCATCTTATTTTAAGTTATGATCTAGTATTGAATTGTGCTATAGTGTTAAATCTAGTCTTTTTATCATGTTGAATATTGAATTATGATGTTGAAACATTTATATTGGATTTAATTGGGGGTTTATGGTAAGGCCTTGATGATGAACTATGAGGAAAACTTGGTAAGTCTTCGAATCTCTATCTTTACTTCCAATTGTGATTAATTGTGGTTAAGTCGTGATGTTGTATTGGAGTATGTCTTGTATTAGGATTGATAGGGTGGTATGATGTTGAATTGAAATGTCTTGATTATGGTTGTGAGGTTGTTAAGATGAAATGTTATAAGGGTGATGATGTATACCAATGTGCCTTATTATGAAAGGTTATGTAATATGTTAACCTCACCTATATGAATTGTGTTGAAAGGACTTATACTCATATAATTCTTATTGAGATATTGATGATGATGATTATACAAGGGGTAGACCCTATGACCTAAACTAAGCTATGATTGATAATAGAAGGCTTAAAGACATTTAAAACAGGGACTCTAGCTTAGAACCAAGTGAACTAGATTGAGGAGTGTCCCTTCCCACACTGGGATGGTAGGAGCACTAAAATACTCTTGAGATTGGATACTATAATACGTGGTGCATAAACAGGGTCCCAACTATATCTCCTAGACTATGTTTCCCCCCATAGAAATACTATCTAGTGGATCCACGTAGTTGTTATGTTTCATGTTTTGGTACTAGTTTGGCAAGTAGTCCACCTTCTTTCGGTGTAGGGTCTTATGACACCGGGTTTCACATTAGCTCATGTGGTCTATGTCGGTTAGGGAAAGATGTTCCCAAAAATGTAAAATGAATTAAAGGATTTGAACTCTAAGTTTCATAAGCTAAGGGGTCTAGCTTAGTCTAGGTAGGGGTATGTGACTCTACCTAAGCATTGCACTTGTTATCCTTGAGGGGATTCTTAGGAGGATGTTCTTATGTATGTTATGTTACGAAGATATATGATATGTACATAATGAACTTTCACATTGTTGATACTATATGTTGATTAGTTCACTTATGAGTATGTGTTGGGTTATATTGTTAACATAAGGTGAAATGTATATCTAAATTTTATACTATGTGGAATTGGACATTGGTTATGGTTTCTTGTTGAGGTTACTTGATTAGGTTATGGGGCTTTGCTTGGTCATTGCACTTGTTTACTTGATAAGGATTCATGAGTAGTTGTCTTGCTTAATATGATATTATTAACTCTTAACCATATTTTTTATATCATTCCTTGATGCTAGGGTTGTAGTAAATCATGAGTTCAAGTATGTTGTGATACATATTACTTGTTTGAGTTAGTAAGCATATTTGGTTGATTGGTAGGACTTGCTTGGTTATGCATGAGACTTTTAAACTTGTAAAATGGCTTGTTTTGACTAAAAGTCACTTTTTAGCATGTTTTTCTTTTATGTGTTCATATGGTCTCATACTTAGTACACGTGGATTACTAACCCCATTTTCTTCCCTATTCCCCAATATTTTTTTAGGTTCCGGTCGTTGAAGTGTTTTGGAAGGCGACGTTGATGAAGACTTGGATTTGCTTATTCATCCAAGTAGGGTAGGTCCTCAACTTCCGAGGGCATTTCCAGTATCTAGATTGCAGACTTGTTATGAGTTTAAGACTTTCATTACTTTCCTTTTCAATTGAGTACTATACTTTTGTATGACCCATATGTGGTCTTTTTGGATTGCCGTAAGGGCTATGCCCAAATTTGATAAACTTCAAATAGATGGTTATGATATGAGATGATTTTTATGACTATAATATTTCTATATAATAATGTGCAATAAAAGTAGAAGGCTATGTAACCTTCCTATACGAAGGGTCTATGTATACTCGATACGACTATATTATGTGTATATAGTGGTCTATGTCAACATCCAAGTAGACGTGAAGAAAAGTTTTAAATATTTTTCCACAATTTCAACCTATGAATGTAATGACATGAGACTACGAGGCTAGTCTTAGTCCTTAAAGAGGACGACACCGCCGATATGTCTGGGGGTAAACCCGGATGTGACACCTTGCACTTATCTTCTAATTTATTTATTATTTTTTATTTCTTTGCAGAAGGCTTAGCCATTAAATGCTAAATTTCTTTTGAGGTGCATGATAGTTTTTGACCGATTTCTTATCGTCAATATGTGGCTTGAATAAGTTAATGCTAATCTCATTCCTCTCTTTGCATGTGACACTCGTCCGAATTTTTTCGGACTGCACATCTCTCGCATTTTCTAAAATGGGACATAGATGGCCCATTCGTACATATCTGGAGTCGGACTACCCTCTGAAATCAAAGAGCAAAATCCATAATTTGACGTACAGGCCAGAGTTGAAGATTTTGACCAAGAAGTCCTTTTATATTTTTTTTAGTATGTTATATTTTATTAATATCAGGAGTAAGCCCTTGTATTTTGGTGTTATTACTTTACTAGAATTTAGGACAGGTACAAATAAGATGGCCTAAAGGCTCGACATAAAATGGGTCCAAACACTGCTCCAGGCGGACAGAAACCAGATTTGGACCCAACTCACTCTCTCTCTCTCTCTCTCTCTCTTTTACTTTACTTCATTTATTTCTTGCTCATATCGGTCGCTAGTTTTAAGGTTAGAAGATTCAAATCCCCGAAAAATAACGTAATGTTTTATCCACTTAAAATTGAATCAAGTCTAAATAGTTTTAAAATAATAAATTTTACAAGTTAGATGTTTCAATTAGATAAAAAGCTAAGAATTCACTTTTAAACAAACTCTAAATAATTTTCTAATCTTAAAATTAAATTAGACCATTTTAGCCAAATAAGTTAGTTGCTGGAAAAGCACATTAGTGGGTATTTTAGGTGCCTTAAACACATTCGTTAAATATTAATGAGAAACTCCGAACCCCTTAAAATGTTTTCGATAGATTTACTGTTTAATCTGTTGAAAATAAAGGTTTCTTGCATTTCCTAAAATGAAGTGGCCACTCTAAAAATGTAGAAAACATACAAAGTAATATTTTCCAAAAAATGTAAAACATCTGACATCGTCATCTGATCCATAATGAATAGTAGAGTCACTTCCATCGAGTTCCATGTTTCCTCCTGTAACTAAACACAACAAAAATACCAAACAAGAAAACAACTACAAATAAATGAGTTCCCAAGTTAACTTCGCAATTGAACGCTTAACGATCATTTGCCGGCAACGACGCTATTTCTCGACGATTCTCAAAGTATCATTAAAAACATTTTCAATAAAAATACCCAACTTAGAGTCAGGGTCGAATTACACAGGGAGTGATATAGTGCCAAAGACTTCAAAATGGAAATTAGAAATGTGACCTAGTCATTGTATCTATTAGAGAGAGAAGTGGAAAACTCCACCATGTTTAACCAAAATAGTTGTAATTTAATTATCACTGCAAATCTAGAAAATCAAAAGTATCAAATTGAGAAAATTATCTCGGGGTTAGCATCGATATCATGAAGGGGTCAAAGTACATGCTCTAAAATTACTAGACAATCATGGATAAGTTGGGTGATCATTATCGATACTAATATTCTTTCTATCTGAAAGTGTCATTGAACAAAATCTCTTCCCAGTCTCATTTCAATGTAGATATTAACCCCACTACTTTAAAAAAAATCTCTCATTCAAGAAGTTTCAGTAATAATTCTTTGTTTAAGAGAAACTTAGAAATCAAACCCACGTTACAAGTATCAAACTATCCAACCACTTCTATTAATACTATCCAAGAATCAATCAAAGATATGACCTTGGGTTAAGTTGTCCACCTTAAACCATCAATTAGTTTCATATTAAATAGCTTGAATCCATAATTAAACATCAATAAAATTAATAAGGACACTAAATTAACTACAATATTCAACACCCATTCTCATAATCACAGCCCTAGAAATTGAAGTTTTCGAGACATATAGGGCATGTTTGGAAAGCCACTCTGGTAATTGGATTTGGTGTAATTGGGTGTAATTACATTGTCTAACATATTTTATTTGGCATGTCGTTACTTGGTCAACAAGTAACTGGTGTAATTGACAGGGGGTAATTTTTTATTTTTTTTTTTCATGGGGAGAGACCGTGAATTTATGATTATTACATGGTGTAATTATCAGATGATTACTTTTTAATATATTTTTTTGTTTTAATTTTTTTATATTGTTTTAATATTTTTTTTATAAATTTTCATTATTCTTAAAATTTCTAAATGTTTATTTTTTATTTTATATTATTATATTTCATTTTCTTTTCATTCTGGACCTTCAAATGATTATATGTAATTTTTTCGTATTATCTATATCTTTATACCATGCTTATTTTGGCATTAGCATAATTTTTTAGTATTGCAATTTTTAAATTAAAATATAATTCATTGTTAAATAAGGTTATAGACTAATGTTTTTTTAAAAATAATAAATAAATCATATTTATGTATGCTATGTTAAAATTTGCAGTAAGAGTATCATGTTAAATTTTTGTTTTGGATTTATAACTTATGTTATATTTTAGTTTCGTTTGTTTTAGTAATATTCACATTGCAATTCATTTTAAAATTAAATTATCCCTTTGTTTAACGTTTTAGTAATTTATGACATTTTAATTATATATGAATCTTTTTATCAAACATGCATGCCACGATGTTCATAGAAACTTCTTACTTTTAGTTTTTATTATCATTTGAATTGAAATATTTTACTTTAAAAGAATATAAATCAAATATTTTTTCATAATATTAGTTAAGAACCTATGCTTATTAATAAAAATATACCTTAAATATTTGATTTAGTATCATTTATAAAGTTTCTTATTTGTCTAGTATAAATTTTTAATAATTAACATTTATTTCTAAAATTTAATATAATTTATGAATGCAATTTTTCATCCAAAGTCCAAACAGAACATGTGTAATTGCATGGTGGCGTCCAAATAGGACATCTGTAATTACACTGAGGCGAATAAATAGGTCGGTATGATTACTAGACTGTGTACCTACTAGGTTGATAATTACTATCCTCGTAATTACACCAATTCCAATTACCATTGGTTATCCAAACAGACCATAATACTAGAGATTATAGCCAAAGTGAATTCCATTAATTTGAAGATAATAATCAAGATTTTTCAAGATCCACTTCGAATTAAACCCTCTAAATATTGATTATGAAATTACCCAAAACCCTCAAGACTAGGGAGAATGGAGAAAAGTCTCAAAGTTAACGTAAGAAAGTTGGAACACATAAAAGTTAGATTTTCTCTCTCTCAATTTACTATTTATAGTTTTCCTAAATTCAAATTTAGAATGCCTTTGCAACTTGTTAAGTGATGTTAGTCATGCTTGCTTGATACATTCAGTAATTCGATTGATCTCGATTAAGAACTCTTTTTCTCATTAGGCGAATTGCCAATCACCACATATAATTATTTCCAGAACTTCATTTTTAGCTCTAGAATTTGTCACATTTAGAGATGACCTCTAACTCAACGTTTCTCCTTCGATGAGTCGAAAATTCTTCTCTCCTAGACCACTTGGTTTGATTTTTTTCCGAACACCGTCAACTTTGGAAAAATAACCTAGTTCGGCGATTTTCCCTTTATTATTTGGCGAACTTCAACTTTAAGGTTTTCATTAAATTTCAACTTTCTTTGTTTTTCTATCAAGTATTCATCTTCGCCTTTTACTTTAGCTTTCATGGATGCAAATAATGAAAATATAATATTAATAGGATGTAATTAGGCAATGAGGACAATAATTGTTGAACTAAATAAGACTAAAAAAATGTGTGTAAATCTACCACTCAATGGTGAGGCCTACCAATAGTCTCCCTCTCTTCACTTCCCCAAAATATCAAAAGGTCCATTTAATTAGCACAGACTAAGCTTTCCTTTCATTACAAACCTCATCACACCCTTGGTGGGTGACACTTAAAGCAAAACACATTTACCAATGGCAAAGGACACATCTCTGAACCACCTATCTGCATGACTCTTCTGCCTATTCTATGTAGTAACAAGGTATTGTTGAATCAACTTCACCCTATCCGTGGAGTTTCTCAACAAATCACTGCCCTAATGTTGTACTTTAACTTAATCAAACAAACCACCGGCAGATCTATAACTCCTCAAGTAAAGAGCCTTAAACAATGTCATTTGAATACTAGAATAGTAAGTGCTGTTATAGGCAAACTCTAAAGGAGGTAGGAATTGATCCCAGTGACTACAAAATTCCATGACGTTAGTCTAAAGTATATCCTCAATCACCTAAATAGTCAACACAAACTGACCATCAGTTTGAGGATGAATTGTGGTACTCAACTCAAGTTTGGTACCTATCTGCTAATATATATAACTCTAGAAATGAGATGTGAATTGCTCACCCCTATCAATCACAATAAAAATGGGCACCCCATGAAACCGAATAATATCATGAATGTAGATCCTAGATAACTTCTCTACATTATAGTTAGCCTTCATCGGAATGAAATGAGCTTACATGGTCAACCGGTCCACAATAATCCCAACTGAATCAAACTTCTCCAAAAACAAGGGTAATCTAGTCCCACTTCCAATTAGGGATGGGTAACTTTTGCATTGTACCACCTAGTCTTTGTACTTCAATTATTGACAATTCCAACATTTGGCGACGAAATCCACAATGTCTCTCTTTATACCACACCACCAATAGTGTTGCTTCAAATCGTGACACATCTTGGATGCCCTTGGATGAATAGAATATTTAGAATAATGACCCTCTCCTAATATCATACACACCCAACCACCATAATAGGAACAAAAATACGGCCACAAATACTCAAAGATCCCTCACGATGAAGAGACGCCGACTTAGCTTCACCTTTCAACACCTTCTTCCAAATCACTTTCAACTTATCATCGTCCAATCGATTGCAACGAATCTGATCCATTACTATAGACCTAGCCTCAATGAAGGCTATAACACAGTGAGGTGCGGAAATATTGAGTCGAACCAACTATCTAGCCAACAATCTCTCATTCACTTTAAGAAAGGATAAGCAAGATATAGTTGGTGTCTTCCGACTCTAAGCATGTCCTACGATGTTTTCCTTCAACATATGATGAAAAATGGTGATGTTATTCCTTCAGCAATTTCAACCATCTATGCTGCCTCATGCTTAGATTTGGGGAAAAAAGAAGATACTTAAGGTTAAGTTGATCAGTAAAGATCTCACAATCAAAAAACATTGCAACGAAGTCCAAATCATGAGTATGGTAGTTCTTCTCATGTAATCATTACTTCTACCTAGACTAACACCTAAAGTATAATAGAATACCAAAAATTCCACACCTCATCGAGTAGCGATAATATAGGTGTTGAGATTACTGGGTTTTGAGATATTGAAAGTACGTGTCACACTCATCAGCTAATAGAAATACTACAATCTTCTGTGTCTACTTAGTTAGCAGAGTTGTGATGAAAGAGAAAATCTGAATAAACAAACGATAATAGCATACTAACCTAATCAAACTTTGAAAATTTGTAGGTGAAGTAGGTCTCACCCAATCAGGAATTTCCACAACCTTGGCCAGATCAACGATAATAACTTCCTTGTTTACCACTTGACCCAATAAAGCCATGTACTCAAGCAAAAACTCACAATTGGAGAATTTTGCATACAACTACTACTCTATGAATCTCTAAAGTATGGTCCTTATGTGATGAATATGATTAAACCAAAAATCATGAATAAATACAATTACAAAGAAATGCATCTAAGGCCAAAACACCTGGTTCATCATCTACATAAAAGTTGTCGGGGCATTAGTAAGTCCAAAGGACATGAATACAAACATATAATTCCTTTAACAAAATATGAAAGTAGTCTTTAAAATATCATAATCTTGAACTCTCAAGTGATGATAGCCCGACCTAAGTTAATCTTAGAGAATATTGATGCACCCTTAAGCTCATCAAAAAAATCATCAATGAACTCTCTCACTACTCTCGTGGTCACTAAAGAGGATATATATTGGGAAGATTGTGAACATAGTCAAAATAAGCAAAAAAAAAATTACCTTCTCCATCATACAACAAACATGAAGAAAAGATATCACTCCCTCTTGATACGAACTCGAAGCACCCTTCCAGACCAATCAAGGTAAACAACGGTATGCTAAGGACACTCTCTTAGAATAACAATATAAGATATCATGATATTATTATAATCAATCCATACCCAATATTTGTCACGACCCAAGGATACCCCTTAGACATAACATGGTGTACTTGACCCTGAATAGGTCTCATACAAGCCCTTAGCATATCATAATATAAGTATAAGAACAATAAGTAAAAACGCATTTAAGTCCAAATGAAATATTTATAAAAGCAAAATTATAAACTAGTCTCCATAAGCCATCTATTACAATTCAAGATTCAAAATAGGGTCACATCCTCATACAACCTAGTCCAAAAATAGTTACTTAGAATGAAACTCCAAGTGAAAATCCCGTCCTCGAATCATGAAGACTTAACAAAAGCAAGGAGCATAGTCAAATCCAAGATTTAACCAAAGGTTAATCGCCTTAAGAACCGGAACTTACACTATCGAAAAAATATAGAAAATATAGGTTAGTACAAAAATGTACTAAATATGATAGTCATGCACAAAATATTTGAAAACATGCTAAAAATGATATTTTTGTTGAATGCATGCCATTTATTAGTTAAATTATCGATTTTGGGCAATGTATGAATAAGATCCCATAATCCTAATCATACTAAGTGAAGCTTCTTGAGTAACTATAAATTCATATTTTATATTCTTGTTCATACTATCATAAAAGGGAGATTATCCTTAACCGACATAGACCATGTGAACAAACATGGAATCCGTTGTATACCCCACACCTAAAAGGGGTTATTCTACTTTCATAAGATTGAACCATACTCTTAGCTTAGGTTGATTGATTTTACCTTGTAGTAAATAGGAAGGACCAAACGGAAACAAGTGATTACCTCTTACACCAAGTTAGACAAAAAATCTCCTCTTCCTCCTCTTTTAAATAGGCACGTGGACTCTCATCTATGTGTATGAGTGAGCAACCTAAGAATATGGTTTATTGAAAGAGAAATAACATCAGATCTGTGTTGGTTCAACTTTCTCATACATAATCCTCTGTTTATCGAGTTCTCCACATTATTTCTCTGAGAGACCTCAGGCTCAATGTTACTATAGAACACTTGATTCTAGAGGAACAAAAACTCTCAATAGATTGATTCATGAGAGATTACCAGGCCATCTAAGACACTATATAGTTTCATTATTTTGAGGAGTTTCCAAAGCCTTGCTGTCCGAATATTCTAGCATAGGTCCTAGATTCTTACACGACCTATGCACATTCCTTGCCAAAGAAGATGACGAGCACATTTTAGAGACCCAGGATGAAATTTATGTGTGGAAAGATTGTACAATTCCAGATAGGTACAATCAACACTGCCCTAGGCACTCTAGAAAACTAGGCTGATATGTTTACGATGGGCATGTATCATGATCTCGACACTCTTAGAGCTTAGTTGGCTGGCTCCAAACATCATTGATGAATCTTTTCATGCATGGATAAAGGGGAGAAGATATAGAGAAAATATATGAATGTCAAGGCTAGGTATTGGTTTGGATTTATAAGTAGCACCATCATGCCCTAACAAGATGAATCAGTTCTCCGGTATGCAAAAGTCATTTTGGTGGGTATATAATGGATAGGTAAAGGATTTACATTGGTTCAATTATAGTGGATGATATGTTGATGAAGGATATGCAAGATCATACCTCTCTCCCCTTTCTAATCTTAAGAGGCCGAAAGAGTCATTTCTAGAAGAAGACTGACATGCATATCACCCTAGACTCCTCCAACTATCCTGAGGATAAAGGCTAATTAATTTCTTCATGATGCATCCACCACACCATACACTATGTTTGTGGTTGATCTTGTCACTTTTGAGACCAAGGTTACTACATCCCCTCCTTCTATGGAGCAATCAGGTATACCTCAACATTTTTCATTGCCCTCTGCCTCTACTTTTGTTATTTTGAACCTGACCCTACTCATTCCTATCGACCCCTTTGACCTAGGTCCTGATCTACCATATGGGAAATTTCACGGTCTACGGATGTGAGGGATTCTAAGGTTGAAAAGGATATTTCAAAGTTTATATGAGCGGGAAATTGAGGTTTTTTTGACTCCTTTGAAAGATAGGTTTACTTAGTGTAGTGCTACTATAGAGTCGCATAAAGAGAGGTTGGATAACCTCACTGCGAAGATAGAGTCCGAGATAAGAGAAAGGGTTGCTCCTATTTTCATCTACGATGAGGGCTGGTATTGCCACCATTCGAGTTGATGTTGACCGAGTAAGTTCTACATACATTTAGATTATATGGGGTTACATTCATTTACATGATGGGCCTAAGTATGTGTTCGGTAGTGTGTTGAGTATTAAGGATGACTAATCGAGTGTGGGTGGTACTACTATTGGTGATACTGCTAATTATATATAAAATAATGAGGAGAGGGGAGAGTTGAGGATGTTAATGAGGATATGGACGATGAGGAGATTTGAAAAGAAGAGGATGAGTAACATATTTCTTTGACACTAATGGAGTTGTAGGATCTTGAAGAGATGATGGTCTATGCTACATTGTACTGATCCCTTGAGGAAACCTCTACAGTTTGCACCAATGAGGTCTTTTTAGACTCACCATTCCTCCCATTGTTAGGTTTGGTACTGATGTTCCAGTTGAGCCTTCTTTTCTGCATCCTATGATCATTTTGTTGGGTACTGATGCCTAGGATGAAGCCACTCCTCTTGAGAATCTATATTTGAGAACTTCATAGGCATAACTTGTTATAGGGACTTTTATCTCTCCTCTCGTACTCTTTATTCTATTCCACATTAAGGACACTAGTGTTTTTATTTTTGTGGGGGTGAGGGAAAGTGTGCAAATATTTCCCTTTTGATTGTATTTTATTACTTTTAGTTTTAATTTTAGATGATTTAAGTATTTTGTTATTTTTGGTTTTATTATAGTGGTTTCATAGTTTAGCTCGTTTTGTCTCTCCATTTTCATTTTCTTCGTGAGTTTTTAAGTCCATGAAAATCTTGAGTTTAATTGATAAAGTTCAAATTGATTGTATTCAATATAGATATCTTGGATAGTAATGCTAATTAGAATTGCGTTAAGTGTTGAAATTTCAAGAAGGTATCATTTTAGCTGCACTTTTGAGTAATCTTTTTGAATCTTGTGTTGACTAGCTGCGTTTTATATGATCCTTGTAATGAAAATCACACATAAGCTTTTGATCTTGTCGGGCTATGCTAAATAATTATGTTTGACATTTCGTGTGTGGTGAGGTCTTACTTGAAAGAATGCTTGTTTAATCCTAGAATTTACCTTGTTAGTCCAATTGTTTAGCTTTGGTGAATGTAATGAATGATCATGAGAACACATTGAGAGAAAAACCAAATGTACATACCTTTTGTAACTAGCTTGTGAGGGTGTGCAACCATTTTCACAACATTTCAAGGGAAACAATTTGTTGACAACCTTGTGAAGCCTCTTGATCCATATTGTCCTTAGCTTGTCACACATAAATTCTTTTCGAAGCATTGGTTTGTTTAAATATAAAACTTAGGCCAAAAGCCTAATTGGGGGAGTGGAAAGAAAGGACGAAAGAAATTCAAGCAAAAAGAAAAGACAAAAAAATAGACTGAACTAAGAAATATGTTGCAAAAAAAGGAATCCCTCGTTATTAAAAAAAAGAGAGATGTGGTGAGAAAAAATTTTAAAATTGAAATGAAAAAGAAGGTGTGAAGAACTAAAAGAGGTGTTCAATCAGACGATATACAAGTTCAAATTTGATTTTCCAAGTGAAAAGAATGTAAATAACTTAAGAAGAGGTGAAAAGGATATTAACAATGCTTCAGAAAGATAAAGTAACTGACCCAAATTGATTATTCTTTAACCCTCAACCCATTTAAAATCCTAAAATACCCTTGAGACCTTGTATAATCTAGGGCGCGCAATGATTAGAAAATATGGGCAAACATATATATGTGATGAAGCTTGCATGTATTTTTTAGAGAGCAAGGTGATTTCTAACTTCATTAGTGATTTGCTTAGTGAGAGCATGGACTATTTATTGATATTCAGGAACTTGAATGTATTTGTTGAAACATGATGTTGCATAAGAGAAAATAGTGAGCTTGAGCTTCAATTGATACCAGCTAGTCATCATTTGATGTTTTTTTTTTATTATGATTGATTGTTGCATTTTATTGACAGTAGTATTGTGAGGACAATTACATATTACCTCTCATTGAGAATTGTTGTAGACACCGTTTTTGAACTAATTGTGTTCTTGATTTACTTGAGAACAAGAAAAAAGTTCAAGTCGGTGGTGTTGATGATTCGTACATTTACACTCATTTGAGGCCTATTTAGTTCAACAATCAGTGTGTTCAATGCCCAATCATGTCCTTTTCTAATGATATTTAATGATTTAAACGTATGAAATCTAAAGGACAAAGCAAGGATGAATAATTGTATGAAATTCCAAAAATATAGAAAGAACTGTAAACTCGACATTATTGATCGCCTAACTAAAAGAGAAGATCACCCAACTGGCATGATAAAGACAAAACGGACAGTCTCAAAGATGAAAATTTCAAGGCAGGATTGGTGAATTGGTTTATGAAAAGCTGACTCATCGAACACAAAGGCGGAATTACATGACCATCACCAAAGTTGACAAGACTTGAATAAAATATGAAGACTCAAAAGGCGAACAAAGGTGGCACTTGATTATCCACTAAATGTTAAAGGTTGATCGAATGAGCTCGCCGAGTGAGGTTGAGAGACCTAAAGTCTAATGTAAGGGAAGGTCGATCTAATGAACAGATGACAGCCCACCAAATTAGCCTTGTGAGCCTGACTAACATCGTTGAACTAGTAATGTAGTAATTTTTAGGCCCGAATTTTGGAAAACTAAAAATAGCCCAAAAGAGAGATTTTAAGAGAGATTTTGGGACGAATTTTTTAGTGAGTCTTCAATTGAGACATATTTTACCTTGTGAAGAACATCTACAGTTTTGAGGTTTTAACTTAGCTCATGAATTTGACAATTTGAAGTTGAAATCAAAGTGGTGTTGATTATAATTTTTTTTCACATCCTCGGCTGCCTTAATAATAGGTATAATTTCTTTATCTTTTGTGATGGGTGGCTAAAACCCTAAGTCTTGGGGTACAATTATGGTATTTGGCGTTAATGTAATGTAGTCACTATTGTGTTTTGCTCTATTTTATTATTGTTCATTTATGGATTTGGACTAATTAGCATGGGGTTTATTTATGGATTAAGGTTGCAAACTTAATCCTAGTTTAGGTCTTTGAATGGTGCTTGAAAGATGTTGATTAAAGTAACTAGTTATACTAATTCATGCAATCTAGGTTTGAAGTCCATAAGTATCTTGAAAGTGATGTTTTGAATTGGATTTATTTTGACCCAAAATCTTCTCGAAAGAGAAATTTCATAAGGCTTGAATGAGATCAAAAGAAGATTTGTGCATAAGTTGCGCACTGCTGAAATAAAGATGCATTTGGATGTAGAAAGAAATGATGTGTTGGAAAAAGACCTGCTTAATGTAAAAGAGTAACCGAACGAATTCCTCAAATGGACCACCTCCTCTAAATTCCTTACAAATTTAACTAGTCATGGAACCAACCCTACAAGAGGGTTGTGGTGTGTGAAGATAGATCCCCCTTTACATCCCCGCAACAAATATGTTTATGATAATTTACTCTTTTACAGTGTGGTGGAAATGGTCATCTTATAAAAGATTATCTAGTTTTGAAAAGATATGAATTTTTTTTTCCAACTACTCCAAACAGAAAAACTGACAAAAGAGGGGACTTGGTCTTGATTTTGTCCTATGTTGAATGAAATCACCTGGCCTTACTGGACACAAGAACTTCCTTACATTCCTTAGTTTGATTACTGGGACCTTTGTCTCAAAGGGCTCCCAAAATTAACAAATGATCTTATGTGCACGTGAGAGGAGGTAGAAGCAGTGAATGTTGGTTCATGGTTAGTTGCTCAAAACACAGGATTAGGATACTTAAAATTTACCTCTCTATTTCAAGGCACTTCAAAGTGGAGGTGTTTGATGTAGCACGAATTTACAATAATTATCATGCTTCAAACATGGATTTTCACCTATGTCTTACGCATTTGGTAACATATTTGATGATATTTTGCTTTTGTTTGGTAGGAAAATAGGTTTTTCCAAGCCGGGATGAAAATACATTGAAACAACTTTTTGGATGATTAAAAATCAAACTATAAGTCGTAGAAACTTTTATGAGCCATAGGAATGACTCGTAAAATGAAGAAATTATTTTTAGAACTAAGTGTGAGACAATGATACTAGAAAATGAGCCATAGAAATATCTATCCTCATAGGTCCAGGACATAGAAATAATTAGAGATTTTGAGCTCCAATACTTGAACAATGAGAAAACAAGACAGGTTGTAAATAGTTCTTCATGTAGTAGAACATACTCGTAAAATAGTCCAAATAATTTGTCAACGAATATCTTTTGACCAGTGGTTCTTAAGAACTACAGAATTTTGTACGAGCCATAGAACCAAATTGTACAAGCCACTGTCGAACTCTACTTCTCTTGTGTTTGATTTTCGTAGTTCATTTAGTATTAGATGTCTATAAATAGTCATTTATTTCTCATTTTAACGTAGAAAATTTACACATTTAGTTTTGGGTTTCAAATTGTTTTGGAAAACATTTTTTTCATTTAATTCTTGAATCATTTGTTTATCATTCATCTTTTGTTCGTCAATTCAAGATTTCAGAATTCAACTGCTCTATTTGTAAGTTCATAAATTATTTTGACAATATTAATATGAACTGTGCTTACCTAAGAATGAGTATCTAAATTCACAACTAGGGTTGTGGGAACCATGAGAAATTAATAGCACAGGCCTAATAATTAGTACTACTTGAACAGTGTTTATGCATGTACTATTGATATATTTGCTTTTATTACTTTTTAATGGTGTGCAACATTGAATACGCCTTATTACTACTCGCCCGGTGAATGAAGTACTAAATGAGAAAAGGGATTAAACAATAGAGATTTTAAAACTACAACCTTCATCTGATATCTTGAACTACCTCTAATAGGGTCAAGGGTAAGGGTTCGTAAATTATACACCCCTAGATAAAATAGAGTTGTATGGTGAAATTTCCTATTTCGGTGACCAACCACTTAAGATATACCCAACTTACTAATTTTGCATGTTAAACCCATACAAGGTTACTACTATAAGGTTTACTGCGTTAAGGAATTATGGGGAACTGTTGTACCTTAGTGTTATCTTCTAGTGATTCTACAAAACATTCAGTCCTATTTAATTGATTACATGTTACTGAATTCAATCACTCAAGCTTTTATTTAATAACCCCCTTTTGTGGAAATATATAGGTTAAAAATACAACAAATAATCAATTAGGCTAAGTCCTGACCTTATTCCTCATGGAATCAACCCTAACCTCTATTAGATTCCTTATTTGAACAAGAATCTCTTATAATTATTTAAACAGGTGTAGCTTAGGTGTATCGAATTTTGGAACCATTGATGGGGAATAAGACTTTTAGATTAGACTAATTATGTTATGTACTATTAGTCAATTATTTCTTGATTTTTATTTTCTTTTGTTTTTGTTTCTTACAGTTTCAATATAAAGTGTAAGCCAAGTACACAGAGTCAAAGAGATCTCCTGCTCCCTTTTTTTCCAAAAACTAAACAAAACATTATGAATAAAGGCCAACTTAGAAGTGGCCAGAATGTAGGATTGAACATCGATCAAATTGGAGAGGGAGAAGAGGGTGATCATGGATCCCCACTTTCGGGTGTGAGAGGGGTACCAAGAAACAACCAGAACAACCATGCAATAGTTCAAGCTCAACCAAAACCCAATGTGCGTGATAATTACAAGGTTTATCATAACGTTGTTGGATCACTGGGTGCTATCGTCATACCTCCAGTGCCACCTGGACATACTTCTGTTGTAAGAAGTAAGCTGATACAAAAGCTTACATCTAGAAGGTTGTTTATTGGTATGCCACCTGAAGACCCACATGCTCATCTAGGTAATGTCAGCAAGGTTTGTAAGAGTATGTGGGAATGCCGGACTTAGACATGAATGTTATTGGGTTACGTGTGTTCCCAATATAATTGTCTTCTGATGCTACTGTGTGGCTTTTGGATCTTTCATATAACTCAATTACCTCATGAGATGAGTTCCATAGAGTAATCCTTGAAAAATATATCCCGTCATTTAATTAGTTGAAGCGTAAACACTTTGTGTCTAGGGGTGTGCAAAAACCGAACCGATAAAATGTTATTGGGTTATTGTTATTGGGTTATTGGGTTATTGGGTTTTTAATGAGTTTAGAAAAAATAATTATTGGGTTATTGGGTCGGTTTCGGTTTCTCCTATTGGGTTATTGGGTAAACCGATAACCCAATAAGACGATAGTTATTTACTACTTTACCCTTCCTCAATATTAAATATACATAATTTAATACATAAATAGATTCAATATTAGCTTTTCAGGCTATGTGATTTTTTGGTTAGAAAATTGGTGAGAACTTTGTTGATTATCTGGTGGATCAAGCAACTGTTCAAGATTGTCTCATTGAAATATTTTATTTTAGTTTTAATTCTAGTTCGTAATTGTAGGAGATAGCTTTTGCAAGTTTGTGAATGTCAGTAATTTGATCAACATTCAAAGTTTTCTATTATGTTTTGGCGGTAAGTTGGTAACATGTAATTATAACATACGTAATATTATATATGATTTGATCGACATTTTCTTATTGGGTTAACCGAAACCAAACCGATAACATCAAAAACCAATAAACCGATAAATCGATAAAAAATTTCTTATTGGCTTGTTATTGTGTTAGCATATTTTAAAACCGAAAACCGATAAACCGAACCGATTATATGTAAAACCGAACCGAACCGACCGATGCACACCCCTATTTGTGTCTATACCCAGGGAGTCGGTTACTCATTCATGAAGATGATTCATAGGCTTCATGAGAAGTGTCCTAAACCACTAAATTGATGATGAACCACTCACAAGCGTTCTTTTACCAAGGTTTGGGATTAGTAGAGGATTTTTACTAATTTAGGGCTTGTTATTCATAGTATTAGTGTCCTCGATATGTTTTTGTTATCTATACTAATGTTTAAATGCTAACTTGCAACCATGAAGGCAAAAGAACAAGGCAAGGACATCACCAGGAAAAAAGGAGCATGAAAAGATGAAAAAAACCGAAGAAAATGAAAGATGAAAATCGCCAAAGCCACTTGATGAGTCGCCAAGTGGAACTTCAGCTCGCCAAAACATAAAGCGTGCCAACCCTGGGTTAAAACCAACTTGACAATTGGATTGTACTTTCAGCGAACCACCAAATGGATCAACAACAAAGATTTTGATCATTTAAAGTTATAGGGTCTAAATGGTGAAGAGTTAAGGAAAAACGATGAGGAAAAATAACACTTGGAGCATCAACGACATGATCGGCAATTCTCGACTAACTCCACTGAATGAACCTAAAGGCAAATCAGGAAATGTATAAATTGATCTTCTAAAAAGAAAAAGTTTGTTGAACAAGTTGTGTTCCAGTTATGAAATTCGTATTAACTTTTATAAGTTTTTACTTCAATTTTTTTATTCCAAATACTATTCATGGAGCTTTTAAGTAGATTTTAAAGCTGGGTTTTGATTTTAAGCTAATATGGAATATTGAAAAGACTGGGAATTAACTACCCTACTTATGGAGAACATAGTTGGTAATATTTTCTTACTTATTATGATGTGTGGCTAACACCCCCATTCTTTGGGGTGTGATTAATTCTCTTAATTAGCTTATGGGTGTTCGTAATTACTGATTTAATTGTTGTTTAAGTGAGTTTGATTGATAATTGAGTTTTAACTAATGAATTCTAGTTTAAAATGAAGTTCTAGTCAAGTATTCTATCATTGCTTGATAAAGAGGTTTTGGATTTAAGGTTATCATTTAATAATTTTATTGATTGGGTTATTTTGGGTTCAGTTCGAGAGTGAATCTTAATTCGATCCTACCTATGTAGCTCGAGAGAGTAGATAAATTGAGGTTTTGGGTTGTTTATATTATGATGCTTGTTGAGGTTTGAGAGAACTCACTTGATTCGTGATAATTGATCGAGAGATGGGTATTACATCTAAAGACTTTCCTACACACTAAGATTCAATGAACTTTAGTAATTAGTAATAACCCGTATAAAGAAATTGGCAATTGATCAATCACATCCCCAAGTATCCCTTTCTACTTGACTACTTCCCTCTTTTTCGTAGTTGTTAATTGAAAAATCTTATACCCCCATTTGACATATGTTTTCAACTCCATAGATTTAATAGAAAGAGTTATATAATTTCTATTCCTACAACTGATTACAACATGTCGTTCACTTTGTATTGAATTCACTACCGTATCACACCCTCTAGGATCGACCCCAACTCTTCTTTGTGTTTATACTATATTGAGATCGCCTACACTTAGTATTGGATGAATAGTAGTTGAGCGTTATCTTAGTGGTGTTTGTAATTCTCTTAGGTGAAGTAGTGTTGTGATCTAATCTTGTTTGTAGTTGAATCGGTGATGTTCCGTGGTTTTACGGTATTTTAAATGCTTTTTCCTTAAGTTTAGTGTGTGTCCAAAAGCCTTTTTGTATCGATTTTTATGTAAGTTTCTCCTTATTTGCAGGAAATCTGTCCAAAGATGAACGCGGAAGTTTTTTAGCGAGAAATGCAGAAGAGACCACCTACGGAGCTTATGACGGTCCGTCGAGTCAGTGACGGTCCCTAGGTGGCATCGTAGTGAGGAGAGAAGCTGCTGAAGGAAGATGGGGAAGGCTGACCTAGTGTGGGATTACTGAAGTCCATGATGGACCGTTATAGCCACGACGGTCCGTCCTTCTTGTTCGTCTTAATGATCAGAGAGTAGTCCAGTACCGAAATTCCAAGAAATTAAAGTATCATGGAACGGAGACCCTCGATGGACCGTCGTGCTTGGAACGGTCCGTCATACCTATTTGTTGAGGGTAATGAAGAAAGCAGCAGAAGAATTTGTGAAGTATGGGACGACGCAGGCCATGACGGCCCATCGTGACCACAACGGTCCGTCATGAGGTCCGTTGACTCAGATGCGTTTGGATAAATTTTCAGTAACTAGAATTCTTCTTTTATTAGGTTTTTGTTTTTATTATGAATAGTACGAAAAACCTCGTTTTGGGGGGGGGAGACTTTCGGGTGAGACTTTTCGATAATTTTTAGTTCTCTTGTTCTAGTATTGAATAATTAATTTCAGTAATTGATACACTTTTTATGGAATTGATTGTTGGTGTTTTTGTTGATTAATCAAGTGAATTTCTATATTTTATTCTTTCTCATTAAAGTAAGTGAATGAATTATTATATTAAATATATGAATAGTGTGATTATGACCATGGGTAACTAAACTTCATAACTAGGGTTGTGGGAAGCATGGGTGAATAATAAGTTAAAATCTAACTAAAATAGCAATTTTAGAATAGTGTCTTGCATGTATTGATAATTCATTCGTTTAGAAGTCTTTTAAACAGATGGCCAATGTTAGAACTCGCCTTAATGCTACTTGCCGGACCAAGGAGGTAGATAATAGGAAAATAATTATCTACATAGACTATCTAATAGGCTAGTGTCGGTAGGTACGAGGTAATAACTTAGTCAAATATCGAATACAATGCTTAATATGAGGTAAAGGTAAAGGTTAGTATAGCAACACACGTAGTCGTACCAAGGTGCGAAGTGAAATTTTCTAGATGCCGGACCAAGGATTTAGAGATACATAACTTATCTCTTTACATGCAAGATACTAGGAAAGAATTGTTATAGTTAGAATTATCAAGTTAGGAACCTGTGGGGAACACTTAAGCCCTAGTTACTTTTATTCATTGATTAAGCTTCGAGATTTGAATCTGTTAGTTGTTTACTTTAAATTAGTTAATTATTTTCATCAATTTAGAAATAAAAACTCCTTTTTTTGTCTTTTGTTTTCTAGGGAAATAGTTGACTAAATAATAGTAATAATAGAATAAAGTTAAGTCTGAAGTATTTTTCTCGTGGGATCGATCCCAACATCATTAGTTGGGTTCTTTACTTGATACGACCAATTTACTTCTTATTTGAGAAGTACGTTTGAGCGTATCAAATTTTGGCGCCGCTGCCTGAAAGTAGATTTTAGATTAACTTAAACTTATTACTAAAGTTTAGTCAATATTTTCTTGATTTTACTTTTGTATTGTTTTATATTCTTGTAGAACTAACTTCCTTGTATGTCAAATACACGGAGAGGAAGAGAATCTTTGTTTTCCTACGATCACGAATTATAGCATACACCACGCACTCTGTATCGAAACTTGGGTATTAACGATGATGATGCAAACCAAAACATCCCAGCTCCAGTTGATGCTCATGGTCAATTATTACCCGATGATCCTGGTGAAAATCAACAAAGGGGACAAAATCCCGCTCCAAGTCATCAAGAATACTACAGAGGTTATGATAATATTGTAGACTCTGATGGGCCACTTGTCTTGCCCCCTCTACCAGAAGGCCACACCTTTGTGGTTACTAGTAGTCTGATGCAAATGCTCACTACTAGAGGTTTGTTTTCAGGGCTAACTTCTGAGGACCCACATGCCCATATAGTTAAGGTAAGGGCAGTGTGTAAAAGCTGTGTAGGGAGTCCCGATTTGAATTTTGATGTAATAGGGCTAAGAGTTTTTCCTCTGTCACTGATGGGAGAGGCTGATATTTGGTTCAATGAGCTCCCTTATAACTCAATTTTCACTTGGAACCAACTAAGGGATGTTTTCTTAGCACGTTACTACCCGGTCTCCAAGAAACTAAATCACAAAGACAGAGTGAACAACATTGTGGCACTACTAGGAGAGTCAATTAGCAGTTCTTGGGATAGATTCACTTCATTTTTGAGAAGTGTCCCCAATCACAGCATAGATGATGAGTCACTGAAGGAATACTTCTATCGGGGACAGGACGATAATAATAAAGAGGTATTGGATACTATTGCGGGTGGTTCTTATGGGGAGTGTCCTTATGCCGATATTGCTGAAAAGTTAGAGAAAATCTCCCGGAATAATGAAGCTTGGAGTACTAGGAAGTCAGATACTGGAAGAAATACCTTCGCAGTGCAATCAACACACAACACAGCCACAGATGAGGTTCGTGAAGAGATGTCTCAGATGAGAACTGAGCTTGGGTTGGTATTAAAACATGTCACTGGGGTGCAGAAAAGATAAAAGCAGTGAACTACTTATCTAAACCACCACCACCAAATGATAAATAATATTATGAGGAGGATTCTGATGCGGTAAATGAGCAGACGGGGGGTTTCCAACCGAATGCCCAAGGCTCAAATCAGGAGAATTGGGGCCAATGTCAAGGAAACCAAGGTCGGAACTATGGTAACTATAACCGTGAGGGTAATTATGTCCGAGATGGAAATTACAACCGCGACAACAACTTCAATAGGGGTAACTATGGTAATAGAAATGATAGGAATGGGCCCTATGTTCATAGTCAAAATCGTGAAGTTGCTCATAGGGATGGTGGAGGTAGTATGGCGCGAGTTGAGGAAAAGTTGCACAAAATGATAAGGAGGTTCGATGCTAGTGATGAGCACACTAAAGAGTTAAGGAGTGATTTAGCAGGTATTGGGCAGAAAGTCGATACACATGCAATATCAATTAAGCAGCTTAACTTGCAAATGGCCCAATTATCTGCGACTGTGAACACACGGAAACCGGGCACTCTTCCTAGAAATACTGTCCAAAATATAAAAAATTATGGACACTGTATGGCAATCACTACTCCAGGTGGTAAGAAAACCATTGACCCACCTATGCCGTCTAATGAGGAAAAGGTGATAAAAGATAATGATAAAGTGGTAGAGATTAGTAGTGAAGTAGAAGATAACACTGGAAAAGATGCTGAAGTGCCTTAAAAGGTAACTCCCATGACTAGACACCCCCCTTTCCTCAGAGATTAGTGAAGAAGACCGAGGATGGTAAATATCGGCGTTTTATAACAATGTTGAAGCATCTTTTTATCAATGTCTCTTTTGTAGAAGCTCTAGAAAATATGCCCGGTTATGCCAAATTTATGAAAGATCTGGTTACAAAGAAAAGATCGGTCACTTTTGAGGATGATGATAAATTGCAGCATTGTAGTGCTATTGCTACAAGATCTCTAGTACAAAAGAAAGAAGGTCCGGGTGCGTTCACTATTCCTTGTACAATCGGGTTATTACATTTTGCGAAAGCATTATGTGATCTGGGGGCAAGCATAAATCTCATGCCCTCTCGATTCACAAGAAGCTGGGTTTGGGTGATCCAAATCCCACTGCGATGCGGCTACTGATTTCCGATCGAACATTAAAAAGTCCTTTAGGGATACTCCACAATGTGCTAGTAAAAGTTGAGTAGTTCATATTTCCCGCAGATTTTGTTATTCTTGAGTGTGAAGTCGATTTTAAAGTCCTATTATTCTTGGGAGGCCATTCCTTGCGACGGGCAGTGCCTTAGTTGATATGGAAAAGGGGCAGAGGAAATTTTAGTTGAACAATGAAGAAGTGACCTTCAATATTTGTAGGTCCATGAGGCAGAGTGGTAAGCTCCAATCGATATCTGCTATATCCTACAAAGTTGGTAAGTCATCCGAGACACAAATAGAAGAACGTCTAGGCGTAGAAGCATTAGTGGCAGTGATAATGAATTTTGATAACGATTGCATTGAAGATTATGGGTCATTAGTCGCGACTCTTGATCGTGGTGATGTTCGGTTTAAATCGAAGAAATATGAGTTAGACATGAAGAATCGCGAGTCTCCACCCGCGAAACCATCTATAGAGGAGGCTCCAAAGTTAGAACTAAAAGCTCTCCCACCTCATCTCAGGTATGAATCCTTAGGAAATGGTGACACTTTGCTGGTAATCATTGCATCAGACCTGAATGAACAACAAGTTGAGAGTTTGGTGAAAGTGCTAAAAATGTTCAAAAGATCTATTGGGTGGACTATTGTGGACATTATTGGGATCCTCATGGTATTTGTTCTCATAAAATCCAACTCATGCCCGATCCTAGTACAAGTATTGAGCACCAGAGACGCTTAAATCCACCTATGCAAGAGGTCGTGAAAAAGGAAATCATTAAATGGTTGGATGCCGGAGAAATATATCTCATCGCCGATAGAAGTTGGGTATGCCCTGTTCAGTGTGTACCTAAGCAACGGGGAATGACTGTGGTCCCCAATGAGAAAAATGAACTTGTTCTAATGAGACCGGTAACTGGATGGAGGGTGTGTATAGATTACCGTAAATTAAATGCATGGACCGAAAAAAACTATTTTCCTGTGCCCTTTATGGATCAGATGTTGGATAGACTTGCCGAAAAAGGGTGGTATTGTTTTCATGATGGATATTCGGGGTATAATTAGATTTCTATTGCACCAGAAGATCAAGAGAAAACCAACTTTACTTGGCCATATGGGACCTTTGCGTTTAAGAGAATGCCGTTTGGGTTGTGCAATGAACCCGCCACATTTCAGAGATGTATGATGTCGATATTTCTTGATATGGTGGAAGATACTATTGAAGTTTTTATTGATGATTTTTCTGTGGTTGGTGAATCATTCTAGCGGTGTTTGAGCCATTTATCTGAGGTCCTTAAGAGATGTGAAGACTGCAATTTAGTACTAAATTGGGGGAAATGCCACATCATGGTGAAAGAAGGTATTGTTTTGGGTCATCGCATTTCAGAAAAGGTCATAGAGGTTGATCGAGATAAAGTCGAGGTAATAGAGAGACTTCCCCCACCTATCTCTGTAAAAGGTGTGAGAAGCTTTCTTGGGCATGCAGGTTTTTACCGGTGATTTATCGATGATTTTTCAAAAATTGTGCATCCGTTGTGCAAATTGTTGGAGAAAGATTGTAAATTTTATTTTGATGAATCTTGTCTTAAAGCATTCAGCGAGCTAAAAGAAAAATAGGTGTCTGCACCTATCATTATTTCTCCGGATTTGAACATTCCATTTGAGGTGATGTGCGATGCTAGCGGGGTTGCTCTTGGTGTGATATTGGGACAAAGAAGGAAAAAATCCTTCACCCCATTTAATATGCTAGTAAAGCCCTAAATGAAGCCCAGAAGAACTACACAGTGACTGAGCAAGAACTCCCTGCAGTAGTCTTTGCTTTTGAAAAATTTCGCTCCTATTTGCTAGGTACTAGAGTTATATTGCATACCGACCATTCAAAATTGAGGTATTTGATAGCAAAGAAGGATGCAAAACCGAGGTTGATTCGTTGGGTATTACTGCTACAAGAATTTTACTTTGAGGTGAGGGATAGAAAAGGGACCGAAAATCAAGTTGTCAATCACTTGTCCCGTCTAGAACATGAAGCTATGAGCGACTTAGGGGATAAGACTAATATTGATGATACTTTCCCCGATGAGCATGTATTGGCTGCATCACAAGACATAATTCCATGGTGCACAGATTTTGCAAACTATCTTGCTAGCGATATTGTTCCATCAGACTTATCCTTTAATAAAAGAAAAAAGTTAATGTACAATGTGAAGAAGTTCTTTTGGGATGAACCATACTTATATAGGAGCTGTGCCGGTCGTCTTATTTGGCGTTGTGTGCCAGAAGTTAAGATGTTGAGTGTTTTAGAAACATGCCATTCCTCACCCGTTGGTGGACATCATAGTGATATCCGAACCGCTAATAAGATATTACAATGTGGTTACTATTGGCCAACTATTCATCAAAATGCTCATGAGTTTGCCAAAGCATGTGATAGATGCCAAAGAGATGGCGGCATTTCAAGAAAGCAAGAGCTCCCTCTAAACCCCATTCTTGTGATTGAGTTATTTGATGTTTGGAGTATTGACTTTATGGGTCCTTTTGTGAGTTCTCATGGAATGAAGTATATTTTAGTAGAGGTTGATTATGTATCTAAATGGTTGGAAGCTATGTCCCTCGCAAACAATGAAGGGAAAAGTGTCACTGCATTGTTGAAAAAGAATATATTCTCTCGATTTGGTACCCCAAGGACAATTATTAGTGATGGGGGATCCCACTTTTGCAACAAATTGTTGAAGGGATTATTGGAGAAATATGGGGTTCGCCATAACGTGGCCACTCCTTACAATCCTCAAACCAGTGGGCAAGTTGAAGTGTCAAATATGGAGATCAAACAGATATTGTCAAAAACAGTGAACGCTAGTATAACGTATTGGTAAAGGAGGCTTGATGATGCTTTTTGGGCCTACCGAACAGCGTATAAGACTCCCATAGGTATGTCCCCATTCAAACTTGTATATGGGAAAGCTTGTCATCTTCCGGTTGAATTAGAGCATAAAGCCATGTGGGCTATGAAGAAGTTGAAAATGCATTGAAAAGAAGCTGCAGAACAACGGTAAACTGGGTTAAATGAACTCGATGAATTTCGCCTGAAAGCTTATGAAAGCTCATCCCTCTACAAAGAAAAGATGAAGAAGTACCATGACCTAAAAATTGAAAAACGAGATTTTATGGTTGGGGATTTGGTGCTTTTATACAATTCTAGGTTGCGCTTGTTTCCGGGCAAGCTCAAGTCCAAACGGATTGGCCCTTACTGGATTTCCCAACTATTCCCTTATGGAGAAGTTGAGTTGGAAACCAAGGAGGGTGTTCGGTTTAAGGTGAATAGACAATGAATAAAAATCTATTTCGGGCATGCTGAATCGGCGAATGAAGTGATCGAGGCATACAATCTTGATGAAGTCTGAGGAATCAAGTGTCTTCAGTCATGCTGCGATGTTAAATCAAACGCTGGTTGAGAGGAAACCCAATACGTATCCTCTAACCCAACTATAGTTTTTAAATTTGCAGGTAGCACATCACCAGGAAATTCTTCAAAAAATCACTCCGCAACATTCACAGTCGGATACATCGATGGACCGTCACGCTTGCGATGGACCGTTGCATGAATCCGTCGTGCCAGGTACGTTTTTCATTTATTTTCAAAATTAGGGCATCCACAATGGAACCCATGACGGACCGTCGCATCTGCGATGGACCGTCGTCGGGGACTCGTTCCGTCATTAACTAACAACCCGACCCGACCCGATTGGGGAATTTTAAAAGTTTTCAACCTTTTAATCTCCCAACCCCTTCATTTAAACCATTTCTTTCCCTCTTTCTCCCATTTCCTCCCTTTCCAACTTCCTGCCTTTCTCATCCTCTACTCTATCAACTGATCCACACACTTCCCCAAATCCCAAAATCTCCTTTCTACTGGTCGGAGTCTGTTGCTGTGTTTCTGCTCTTGATAGATGAGTGCCTCGCTTGCTTGTTTTTCTTCTCTTCTCAGGTATGTGTCTCTGATCTCTAACCATCTACAGTGCATTTTTGTTTTTCAATTACTATGTGCCTATTTCTTTTTGGTGGGTCTTTGCTCTTTGATCCAATTTAGTCTAACCTAGGTTGAGAGTCCTTCGAATTGCCTTGTTATAACTCGAGAAATTGGTGTTTTATAATTGCTAGTTTTCTAGGTATTTGGGTTAGAAACATGTTAGTTAATATCAAGTATTCCGTTTGAGTCAAAGGGGATGATTTTGGCATCCTCAGTTTAGTCACTGAATGACAAAACGAGACCCCTAAGATGGACCGTCGTACCCACGACTGATTGTCATAGGGTCTGTCCCAATACCCCACTATTTGTTTTCTCTAAGAGTCCACCAACGGACCGTCGTTCCCGCGACGGACCGTCCTGCACAACCGTTATGGTTGTTAGAGACCCTATTCCTAAGGATCTCCAACTTTTTCTAAATGTCCTCTGGCGGACATCTACGACGGACCGTCGTACCCAGGACGGTCGGTCCTGCACAACCATTATGGTTGTCAAAGACCCTTGTCCTAAGTTTCACCATTTTTTTCTAAGTGTCCACTAACGGACATCTACGACGGACCGTTGTACCCTCGAAAGACCGTCGTACCCTCGACGGTCCGTCCTGCACAACCGTTATGGTTGTCAGAGACCCTATTCCTAAGGATCTCCAACTTTTTCCAAGTTTCCTCTGACAGACATCTACGACGGCCAGTCGTACCCACGACGGTCCGTCCTGCACAACCGTTATGGTTGTCAGAGACCCTATTCCTAAGGATCTCCAACTTTTTCCAAGTTTCCTCTGACAGACATCTACGACGGCCAGTCGTACCCACGACGGTCCGTCCTGCACAACCGTCATGGTTGTCAGAGACCCTTGTCCTAAGGGTCTCCATTTTTTTCGAAGTGTCCACTAACGGACATCTACGCGGACCATCGTACCCTCGACGGTCCGTCCTGCACAACCGTTATGGTTGTCAGAGACCCTATTCCTAAGGATCTCCAACTTTTTCCAAGTTTCCTCTGACAGACATCTACGACGGCCAGTCGTACCCACGACGGTCCGTCCTGCACAACCGTTATGGTTGTCAGAGACCCTATTCCTAAGGATCTCCAACTTTTTCCAAGTTTCCTCTGACAGACATCTACGACGGCCAGTCGTACCCACGACGGTCCGTCCTGCACAACCGTTATGGTTGTCAGAGACCCTATTCCTAAGGATCTCCAACTTTTTCCAAGTTTCCTCTGACAGACATCTACGACGGCCAGTCGTACCCACGACGGTCCGTCCTGCACAACCGTTATGGTTGTCAGAGACCCTATTCCTAAGGATCTCCAACTTTTTCCAAGTTTCCTCTGACAGACATCTACGACGGCCAGTCGTACCCACGACGGTCCGTCCTGCACAACCGTTATGGTTGTCAGAGACCCTATTCCTAAGGATCTCCAACTTTTTCCAAGTTTCCTCTGACAGACATCTACGACGGCCAGTCGTACCCACGACGGTCCGTCCTGCACAACCGTTATGGTTGTCAGAGACCCTATTCCTAAGGATCTCCAACTTTTTCCAAGTTTCCTCTGACAGACATCTACGACGGCCAGTCGTACCCACGACGGTCCGTCCTGCACAACCGTTATGGTTGTCAGAGACCCTATTCCTAAGGATCTCCAACTTTTTCCAAGTTTCCTCTGACAGACATCTACGACGGCCAGTCGTACCCACGACGGTCCGTCCTGCACAACCGTTATGGTTGTCAGAGACCCTATTCCTAAGGATCTCCAACTTTTTCCAAGTTTCCTCTGACAGACATCTACGACGGCCAGTCGTACCCACGACGGTCCGTCCTGCACAACCGTTATGGTTGTCAGAGACCCTATTCCTAAGGATCTCCAACTTTTTCCAAGTTTCCTCTGACAGACATCTACGACGGCCAGTCGTACCCACGACGGTCCGTCCTGCACAACCGTTATGGTTGTCAGAGACCCTATTCCTAAGGATCTCCAACTTTTTCCAAGTTTCCTCTGACAGACATCTACGACGGCCAGTCGTACCCACGACGGTCCGTCCTGCACAACCGTTATGGTTGTCAGAGACCCTATTCCTAAGGATCTCCAACTTTTTCCAAGTTTCCTCTGACAGACATCTACGACGGCCAGTCGTACCCACGACGGTCCGTCCTGCACAACCGTTATGGTTGTCAGAGACCCTATTCCTAAGGATCTCCAACTTTTTCCAAGTTTCCTCTGACAGACATCTACGACGGCCAGTCGTACCCACGACGGTCCGTCCTGCACAACCGTTATGGTTGTCAGAGACCCTATTCCTAAGGATCTCCAACTTTTTCCAAGTTTCCTCTGACAGACATCTACGACGGCCAGTCGTACCCACGACGGTCCGTCCTGCACAACCGTTATGGTTGTCAGAGACCCTATTCCTAAGGATCTCCAACTTTTTCCAAGTTTCCTCTGACAGACATCTACGACGGCCAGTCGTACCCACGACGGTCCGTCCTGCACAACCGTTATGGTTGTCAGAGACCCTATTCCTAAGGATCTCCAACTTTTTCCAAGTTTCCTCTGACAGACATCTACGACGGCCAGTCGTACCCACGACGGTCCGTCCTGCACAACCGTTATGGTTGTCAGAGACCCTATTCCTAAGGATCTCCAACTTTTTCCAAGTTTCCTCTGACAGACATCTACGACGGCCAGTCGTACCCACGACGGTCCGTCCTGCACAACCGTCATGGTTGTCAGAGACCCTTGTCCTAAGGGTCTCCATTTTTTTCGAAGTGTCCACTAACGGACATCTACGCGGACCATCGTACCCTCGACGGTCCGTCCTGCACAATTGTCATGACTGTCAGAGACCCCTCTCCTAAGGGTCTCCATACTTTTTCTAAGTGACCCACGACGGACATCGATGATGGACCGTCATTGTCACGACGGTCCATCCTGCTTATCCATCATAACTGTCAGAGACTTTCCTTCTGAGAGTCTTCAAATAAACATTGTTGAAGTAAGACATGAAGGACTCCATGACAGTCCGTCATACTCACGATGGGCCGTCACCTGGTCCGTTGTGTTTCACTGCTACTACAGAGATGTCATTATAGCTTTGCTGTTATGTGTATTTTCTCTCGTTTTTGCTTGTCTTGTTTGCTCCTTCTAGTACTAATAATGATTCTTTACAGGTACTATCTCTAATATCACCAAAACAAGATTGAGTTTACGCACTTGGGCGTTGAAAGTCTGTCGCCCCGTCTGCCCTACTAGTTATAGGCTCTGTTGATGAGCATGATCTCGAGTATGTGCCCCCAGGCACTGCCACTCCAGCACGAGTTGCACGTGCAACCATAGCTACGCCTACAAAGGTTGTGTGCGGCGTAGTAACTACCTCCCAGTCTAATGAGGAGCGCACAATGACCGACACACCTTCTGGGTCAGCTACACAAGAAGAAGGGGCGTCTGGTTCCTATTGAGTTTCGTGGTCGGAGAAAGCCTCTGGGTATGCAAAAGTCCCTGCACCCGCCACGGCTGTATAGTCTGCCTCGTCTGATGAGGTTGACAGTCCTGATTCCACTCTATGCTCACTGACTGGAGTTCCTTCCCCGTTTCTGACATGGCCAACCGGTGGTGTGTCGACAGGCAATACCAAGTGTATTCAGACGCCAAGCTTCTAAATGATAATGGCATCATGACACGGACCCTTACACTGGAGAGGCGGGTCCTTACGAGAAGTCTCCCCACCATGCCATATTTCCACACTCTCTTCACCAGACACCGGGTAGAGTGGACGGCTCGTTCTTTGGTCCGCTTCTGTGAGGAGTTGGTCCGAGAGTTTTATGCCTCTTATGTGGATACTCTTTGATCATAGATCGATAGGCGGGCTGCCCCCGCCAAACAGGCCCCAGTTGAGCAAGTTAGAGTACGCAGCATACAGGTCGATATCTCCCTGCCAGCCATCCACAGGTATCTGTACGAGGATGTTGATACCAACAGGACCCCTCTCACCGCCGAGTTTGACTACCGGTGGCAAATTGTTAAAGAGGTCCAATTCTTGCATGATCCCATCACTGAGAGATAGCACCAAGAGGTGGATGGCGCAACACTTATCTATGATGGAGAGGCTGCAGACTGGGTAATGGATCCGAAAGGAGTCATCAGGAAGGCTAATTTAACTTTCATGGCTAAGTTTCTATGGTTGATTGTCCGCCACTGCCTCTCCACCACGGGTGCTAATAATATAGTTACATGGGATCGAACAATTCTGTTGGAAGTGATGATGGCCGGGTTTGAGGTTGACTTCGCTTGGCTTCTTCAGGCAGTCATGCACGAGAGGGATTTCAAGGTCACCACTACTTACCCTTTTCCATGCATGGTATTTTTATTATGCAGGTCCGCAGGTGTGCCCATCTGGCACATTGATCAGCTCAAGACTTCGCAGGGCAATATTGATATCTACCTCATCAAGGATGAGGCCAATGAGTTGGCTCCACGCAGAGGGCCCCATCCAGAGGTGCCTCTACTCGGTGAGAATCTGCCTAATACTGTAGCGCATGCACGAACGGCTACGCAGGCTACTTCAACACCCACTTACACTCCCCAAGTCGAGTCTATCCCGGTAGTAGCACTGCCCCAAGCTCCTCTCGCTCAGCCCCTTCCCCCCCCTCTGGTCCCGCTTTCTAGGGTCCAGAAACTAGAGGCTCAGATGGCCGCACTTCTGCATCACATCCAGCCTTTGATGCAGAGGTCTATTGTTAAGGCGGAGGAGCGCTTGGAGCGTAAGATGGAACAACACACAAAGAGGAAGATCGCGGAGGTTCATCATCACTTAAATGCTTTTGAGTTGCGGGTGCTAGCCCGGCCAGCCCCTCCGGTGGACGTGTCGACCCTTCAGGCTGCGGTTGAGAGTTTGCGAGCCGATCTTGATATGATCCTAGAGGCTAGGGTGCCTGAGTCTGACGCCCCTTCTGTAGAGCCTGCTGAGGATAGTGTTGGCTGCTTTATTCGCCACTTCTGAGATTCCACCACTCCCCCTCGAGAGCATGCCAAGAGGCACAGGGGTCTAGAGGAGGATGAGGCTAGGGAAAGGTAGAAGGATCGCCTTGAGATAGAGGCTGCAGGGAGAGCCTCGATTGCTGATGAGGAGGCACGTAAGATTAGGGCTGTAGAGTTAGCTGTCGGGGCACCTAACTCCAGATATGTGGAGACAGCGGTAGGCATGACTGATAGTGCTGTTGCTGATGAGGACACTACTGAGGGTGTCCAGACTACAGAGGTAGTGGGTTCCGGGGAACTGGACCCACCAGCTTGCTGATCGAAGATGCTTTGCGCCACAACTTTGCTTCACCTACCACTCTCGTATTTTAGTTTTTTTATGCATTGGGGACAATTGCATATCTTTTTGTTGGGAGTGGGGTAAATAAAAAGTTAGTGCTAGGGTGAAATCAGAGTATCCTAATTCACGATCCTCTTTTGTGGTTTTCTTGCCTGTGTTCTTTTTTCCCCAAAAGACTGATTACTTTTATTGTTGAACAGGCATAATATATCTTGTGTACATAGTATAACTCTGAAGCATGATGGCTAAAACAAATATGGTATCCTGATATGAAAATGATGCATGACTAGGCATAGTAATTGATAATTGTGTGGCTCGAAACATGACATAGAGATACACTACCGCATGACCTTTAATCTAAGAGTCGAACTAGGTGTCTAATAATCTGGGAATGTAATGAATTTCAAGTGAGTGTGAGGAAAATTTAAAGGATCCACCATTGAGACTGAGCTAGAACTTGCCTGGTTAGTCTTGCTAAAAGTAATCAAAAATGAACAATTAGGAAAGGATCATAGGCCTTTGTTTGAAATAGTCAATCTTGAGCCCAAAAAAAATAAAATAAAACCAAATGAAGTTAATCCCGTATTGATCCAAATGATTTGAGACTAAAAACAGATCTTTCTTTTTCACCCCAACTGATCTTATCTGCGAACAATGTGTTTTCCCTAGTCCATCCTTGGACATGTGCATCTCAGTATATGCCAAAAGCATAAGTTGAGGGTTGCCAATGCAGAAAACAACCTTGTCGTGGCCCTGACCCAACCGTGGGTATTGTGAACTTTGACTCATGGAAAATTCATGAGTTAAGGGTGGTTGTTATAAGGAATACTCCGGAAAGTGGGGTTGAAAGAATGAAGAGAAGGAAAGAACAAAACAGAAGTGACTTAAAAAAAAAGAAAGAAAAGTCACTTACATATAAGGATAAGAAAGGGAAAATAGCAAGATAAAAAGAAAATTGAGAAATTGGGCGAAATAAAACGATAAAAAGGTGGTACGTTTAGAAGATATGTCAAGGAGGGCAACAAGTTAATAAAGTATACCTAAATATACCGTACCTGACCCTGAGCCTATGTTACAAGCTAAAAAGTCCTATCGTGATCCTAAGAGTTGTATGGCGAACTTAAAATAGTGAAAATAAAAGCAAGCTTATGGCAAGATGTATGAATGAGTTGTGAATTTTTTCTGAGAGTGAGTGTTTAAAAGTAATCCTTGTACTCAAACTGAAATTATTTTGTGAAACATGAGGATGTTGTTTTGAAGTGAGGACACTAGTTGCAATACCGGAAATATTAGCAACTCGGTGAGAAATTAAAGAGGATAGGTGTAAGTGTGTGGTTAGTCTGTGTCATGGTCTGGTTCCACATAATTCAAGCCTAACAGTGATAACATGCATAAACATGATGAGAATGATTGGGATTGATAGCCAAATGATCGTGAAAGCTAAAATATGGATACTCTTGTACAAAGATTTTATAGTGAGTCATAGTGCGTCGCTTGAGGACAAACAACGAATTTAAGTTGAGGGTGTTAATAAACCGTGGTTTCACGGTATTTTTAATGCTTTTTCCATAAGTTTATTGTGTGTCAAAAAGCCTTTTTGTATTGATTTTAATGTAAGTTTCTAGTTATTTGCAGGAAATCTGTCCAAAGATGAAGGAGGGAGTTTTTGAGCAAGAAATGCAGAAGACACCACCTACGGAGCTTATGACGGTCCGTCGAGTCTGTGACGGTCCGTAGGTGGAATCGTAGTGAGGAGAGAAGCTGCTGAAGTAAGATGGGGAAGTCTGACCTAGTGTGGGATTACTGATATCCATGATGGACTGTCATAGCCACGACGGTCCGTCCTGCTGGTTCGTCGTAATGATCAGAGAGTAGTCCCAGTACCCAAATTCAAAGAAGTTAAAGTATTATGGAACGGAGACCCTCGATGGACCGTCGTTCTTGGAACGGTCCGTCATACCTGTTCCTTGAGGGTCATGAAGAAAGCAGCAGAAAAATTTGTGAAGTATGGGACGACGGAGGCCATGACGGCCCGTCGTGACCACTACGGTCCGTCACGAGGTCCGTCGACTCAGACGCGTTTGGATAGATTTTAAGTAATTAGAATATTTCTTTTAGTAGGTTTTTGTTTTTATTACAAAAGTTTGAAAAACCTCGTTTTTGGGGGGAGACTTTTCGGGGGAGACTTTTCTATAATTTTTAGTTCTCTTGTTCAAGTATTGAAGAATTAATTTCAGTAATTGATACACTTTTTCTGGAATTGATTGTTGGTGTTTTTGTTGATTAGTCAAGTGAATTTCTGGATTTTATTCTTTCTCATTAAAGTAAGTGCATGAATTCTTATATTAAATATATGAATAGTGTGATTATGACCATGGGTGACTAAACTCCATAACTAGGATTGTGGGAACCATGGGTGAATAATGAGGTAAAATCTAACTAAAATAGAAATCCTAGAATAGTGTCTTGCATGTATTGATAATTCTTTCGTTTAGAAGTCTTTTTAACGGATGGCCAATGTTAGAACTCGCCTTATTGCTACTTGCCGGACTAAAGAGGTAGATAATAGGAAAAGAATTATCAACATAGATTTAGTGTACACTATCTAATAGGCTAGTGTTGGTTGGTACGAGGTAATAAATTAGTCAAATATCGAATACAATGCTTAATATGAGGTAAAAGTAAGGGTTAGTATAGCAACACACGTAGCCGGACCAAGGTGCGGAGTGAAATTTTCTAGATGCCGGACCAAGGATTTAGAGATACATAACTTATCACTTTACATGCAAGATACTAGGAAATAATTGTTATAGTTAGAATTATGAAGTTTGGAACCTGTGGGGAACACTTAAGCCCTAGTTACTTTTATTAATTGATTAAGCTCCGAGATTTGAATATGTTAGTTTTTTACTTTAATTTAGTTAATTATTTTCATTAATTTAGAAATAAAAACCCCTTTTTTTTTGTTTTTTGTTAGTAAGAATAGAATAAAGTTAAGTCTGAACTATTTTTTTCGTGGGATCGATCCCAACCTCATTAGTTGGGTTCTTTACTCGATACGACCGCTTTACTTCTTATTTGAGAAGTAAGTTTGAGCGTATCAATCGTCTCACTTTGTTTTGTGTTTATTGTTTGCTATTTATGAACATGTGAAAAGATGAGTGTGAAAGGAAGTAACGGTTGCAAACTTGGACACCAAGATAACATTGGCAATTTGAATAATGTCAATGAAGAAAATCACGTTGATGGTTAAGAGATATTCGTTTACCTCATGTCGTGTAAAATATTGTACTCCACATGACTAGCACGATCTTGTAACTATTTCAAATGAAAGGATTATTTCGAGGGCTGGCTCACTAGGATTCCCGTAAATGTCAAAATCCAAAAGAGCAAAAGGCTGACCCAAAAAGATTTCGCACCGAAGATATGTTTTCATCACCTTGAAAGCATATCCACATCGTGCCACGAAATTAAATAAGGGGATTCTTGGGAGGCAACCCAAGTTTTCAAGCTGTTAATTACAATTTTTTGAATAA
This sequence comes from Solanum pennellii, assembly GCF_001406875.1. Classification (NCBI taxonomy): domain Eukaryota; kingdom Viridiplantae; phylum Streptophyta; class Magnoliopsida; order Solanales; family Solanaceae; genus Solanum; species Solanum pennellii. The sequence goes on along the minus strand of NC_028646.1, from coordinate 15,291,138 downwards.
CGGGTGATGAATGTGCAGGTTGAAAATTTAATGTTTGAGAAAAGAGAATTTAAGCGAGCGAAGTACAAGTTGGCTACTCCTTGAACAAGTCGGCGAGTACGATATGTATCATCGTTTGCACCAACAAGTTATCCAGTTGCTCTATAAAATTCGGTGGGAAAAAGACACATTCTGCGAAGCTCCAAATGGTTCGGTGACATTAGAGAGTGTCGCCAAGTGATACACAAACTGAAGGGTCAAAAGGACAAAACCATTGTAAATTCAAAAACTCTCTCTAATTTTGTCACGCCCAAATTTAAGGGGCACAAATGGCTCCTAATGAAAGAACTCAAGCTTGAGCCTACCCTGATGAACCATTTTCTAGTAGCACACGGCATACACACACAATCAAGAAAACAAAAAAGTATATCTTGACTTAAAATTTAGCCCTCGGTCAACAAGGCCCTTGTCAACTGATCTATAAAAGAAACAACTACTCCCTAGAGTTCATAAAAGAAATAGACAACTAGCATAGAAGTCTTGATTGGGCCATCGAGGACACCATGATCTCTATAGCAAAACTAAGAGCAAGTATATATCAATAAAATACATCAAACAACAAAGAGTCGTCAATAAACCAACAAATTAGGACAACATGGCAATAACGTAGTTGTACAACCCACATACTAGTATGCAAGCCTCGAAGAGTAGTAAAGATTTGTGGGATAGGGCCCCAGCCTACCCATAAAAATATATACAACAAAAGATAACAAACCTCCCATATTTGTCATCTACGGAGGAAAAGGGCTAGCCGACCATATAGAACTCAATCCTGCTACTGAAGAGGTTTACTAGGTCATTTGTCGGGTCCTCAATAAATGAATGCGGCTCCCTCAAGCAATTGGGTTTAAGTACAAAATAATGTACACAATATAAAAGGGTATAGATTAAATGAGAAAGTATCATAATATACCAAAAACAATCAGGTAATAAAATCTAATTTAGATAAGCGTGCTAACCCACTAATGAATAAAAAAATGCAATAATGATCCTAACCAAGCTCCCAGAAGCTCGGTAGGTACAAATAACATACCACCTACCTATGCCCCTATAAGCCCAGAAGGTGCCAAGTCAATCTACATAAACCTATTGATATCCCCTTGTCTTTGTAAGATGTCATGTAGCCATTTTTGGCAACGATATAGACCCGTAGCAGTGCATCGCCCTCTTAAGTAACACCATAGCTTTGTGGGTTGCACGTATCCTTCTTTTTCATCATATAACCATGTAGGTAACACATATCCCTCATTGGAATAAAAATATCCCCCTAGGCAACACATAACACTATTTGGCATCAATGTAGCCCCATGGGCAACACATATCCCTCTTAGGCAATAACATTGTCCTATTAGACAACATCATATAACCCATAGGCAGTACATAGCTCAACAGCTGACCACAATATCCCAAAAGGGCGATAACAAACAATTGAATAAGCTAAAGGCAAGCAATTTAGCTATATATATATATATATATATATATATA
>NC_028646.1:15194682-15289243 GCF_001406875.1 Solanum pennellii | reverse complement strand
ATATGTAACCCTACTATATCACTCCCAAGCTCTAAGGAAACATGCTGAACAAAGGGAATAACCTTAACATACCTTCTCCTTAAAGACTTACAATATTACATCCAACATCATCAGTAATTTTCTACTCACCCTCTTTGTCATTCCATTAAGGTACGAGTTAATTTAGATATTCAAAAAATCGGGGTGTTACATCCTTCCCCCCTTTTAAATATTCGTCCTCAAATGAAAAATCTGAGTCACACGGTTGTGTTCTTTGAGTTACCAAAGAATAGGAAAAGTATCCTTTGTGAATGTGACTACCCAGAACCTGAAACATAGAAATCTATCATAGGCGTCTCATAGGACAACATAAATAGCAAGTACTATTGCTCCACAATAATAGTGCGAGAAAGAATACAACGACAATAACTGTCACGACCGAGGAGCACCCCTAGACGTAACCACCATCTTCGGCCTCGAAGATAACTTAGATAAGCCCATAGAATTCTTCATAACAGATCACAAGTTAAAAATTTGTAAAAGTATGAAACCTTTTATATAGTGAGGTATACATAGACCTCTCAAATATAATATATGGAGTTTACGTGGACTCCTCGCTTATGAAGCTTACACAGGCTTCTCTTTTAGTCAACATAACCAATACATAAGAATTAGTTTAATCCTTCGCCTCACATTAAACCATCTAAAACAAAGTACAACATTGGAGCATCGCCCTTACAAATTCATATTGCCACATAGGGCTTACAACAAATATCTTCAAAAATAGGGAAGAATTGAATATCTTTAGACAATAGCAACACTACTAAGGTAGAATAAATGGTACCATCCTCGTATGGGAGAACTCAACAACAACCTGTAGGAAAAGTCCAAGTCTTTTGCAAAGTGGCCTAGAAGCTCTTCAATGGTTGGAAACTACAATGTTTGGGAAAAAGGGAAGAAATATGGGTTAGTACAAACCACATGTACTAAGTATGGTTCCTATGCATAAAATCATCAATGCATGAGAAATGACACAATTTAGTTAAAACCACACATAATATCAAATAAATCAACATGCACATATAAGGAACATCATCACTCAAACCAACATGATATTAACTTAAAACATATGCAACCCCAAGGAATACTTGCGCAATGCCTAGAAGAGAACCCCATAACCCTATCCAAAGCTAAGTATCACATTAAGTCACTTACTAAATGCATACAAAATAGTCTCATACTCTATAATAACATGCTTGACTCATAAGTTCACATAAAGATTGACATCCATAACATGAAATTAACTTAATCATAAGAGTACACCATTATAACCATCCCTTAGGATCCCACATGTGCAATGAGTAAGAGAAGTACCATACCCTCCCTCACACTATGTAGTAGTCTTTAAGATAAGCCCTAATAATATTTCACATACTTAACTTATATATTTTCTTTCACATTAGGGAAATAAGTGCAATAACCAACATGATACCATGTGAGCTACATGTAATCCAGTGTTCTATTCATACACCAAAAAAAGAGGATTAACACTTGCCTAAGGTGAAATTTTTTCGTACATAGTTATCTAGGTGAATCCAATAAGATATAGCCTATGTGGGCACATATTTAAGGGTCAAGGATATTGCTACTATAAACCTTGACTTGCTAGACGTGGAAGTTTTCATCTCGTAAGAGAACACATATCTTAGGAATTTGTCTTACTAACGTGAAGAAACCCATGTGGGAGGCTGAACTTACTAAATGTGAGACCTATATCTCATTTACATGCCCTTTTGGTGCTAAGCATTCATTCCCTTTTGTAATCATTATACTCATAATACAAGATCACATTAGTCTATTTTACACCCCTATGTGAACATCTCATCATAATAGCTCATGGGAATTCATAAGTGAAAACTATCTTTTCACATTAGAAACCACATACAAGTGAGTAAACCTTTCACTCAACACTTTATTATAATCATGAGAAACTACTTTCAATCACATAATGATCATACCATATCATACTTTCATACTTCATAACCAATTCCATAGTCTAGAGTTAAGGATGAAGAGTACATGCTATCAACATCACGACCACACATTAGACATAGAAGTACTATAATAATGTAACTATACTTCATAATTGAATTCAAGAATAATCAATACACATACCTTCTTTCCCTTTTCATGGACTTCATAATTCAATTATCAAAGAATGCATAACCAATGAATAAACAGGGTAAATTAATGAGTAATAGATATCAATTACTATTCTACATATTCATATAGTCATCATCTTCCACAATTACCATATAACTTCAAGGCATAATGAGTTTAGGGAAGAAGGGTTCATTGGGACAATCTTTAGTGATTACCAACAATTGACCATCAATACTTATTTAAGCAATGATAAAAGACTATAATTCATCATAATTGATTAAAAATTTCCTTTACAAAAAGAAAACCCATGCCTAGATTGAAATCCTAGTTTTGGGGAAGCTGAAAATAATCTTCGAAAGTGCCTTTTGGGGGAAAGGGATGCCAAGTGTGAAACAAACCAAACCTTACAGGTGATCCTGCCACGAATTTGAGATGAAATCCTTGGTGAATTCATCCTTAACTTTGAGATACAGTGTTCCTTCAATTGAGGTTTGAGTTTTGGGAAGGGAGAAGCTAGAGAGAAGTTAGAGAGATGTAGGTTTGGGAAATAATGGGGTGTTAGGTTAGTTTAATGATGGTTAGGTCTTATATAGTCCCCCAAAAAACTTAATTAACCAAACCTTAGCACTTATTTAGTTAATTAACTAACCAAATAATTAAATCCCTAAACTAGAAACTTAACATTGAACTTTACGCCCAACTAATGAGATCCCAACCTTTGGGTCGTCGATTGGACCACGCACTTCCATGCTGATTAGTGGTTTGGGTCAGAGAGTGTGATTTGAGATACTTTTGATATGTGGCTATGTGTCAAACCTACGAATACATCAACGAAGAATCGATGAAATGACACCACATCTCGTTGCTCATGGTTGCACACTGACCAATTGACAGTTTTAAGGTCTAAATGTTGGGTCCTCTCAATGGACTCTTAAGGTGGTCCTTGTGGAGTCGTACCCGGATGTTTCGACCCTTAAAACACTCTAATATATCCTTAAAACATTTTTTTAATCAATTTTCACTAAATTTTGAATCTTAAAACCCCATGAAACATGCCAAGACACACTAGCACACATTTCATAATTCTCCGAACGTCATGGTCGTTTCTTAACGTTTTGACTCTAACATTTTCTACTTGGCTTCAATACACTATTTTAGTCTTATCAACAATGTATTTAGTATTATTTCATGTAGTGAGGATCTAGACCAAGTCATACAATTTCAGAATGTCACACTATCCATCCCCCCCCCCTCTCCGGAAAATTCATCCCTGAATGACACCTAAAACTTTTTCTTGAGAGAGGAAAGACTCAATACGAGCATCCCAACCAACAACATCAACAAATAATAATGAGTCATAATTTAATCCATTCAACACATAAACATATCATTTACACATAGCAATCCAAATCACAAACTCATAACATGTCTTCTAGGGTTTGAATAGTACGCTGCAATTGTCCATCTTTTTAGGTATGAAAAGCGATGCTAAGCCTCGCTTGAGTACCAAACCCTTTTTGAAAAGACTTTCAAAAATAATAAGTGAATTGAGCACCTCTATCCAATATGATGGAAAAAGGGATACCATGCAACCTCACAATCTCATTGAGGTACAATCTAGCATACTCCTTCGCCAATTATGTAGACTTAACGCAAATAAAGTGAGCGGATTTGGTTAATCTGTTCTCAATAACCCATATTTAATAATTTTACCTACGTGTCTGAGGCAAACTCACTATGAAGTCCATATTAATGTCTTCAAACTTCCAAGTAGGAATCTTTATTATTTGTGTAAAACCGCCCGACTTTCAATGCTCGGCCATTAGTTGTTGACAATCAGGGCATCTAGCCACATATTCCACTATGTCCCTTTTTAACCCATCCCACCAAAAGACATCTTGAAGATTATGGTACATTTTGGTGGCACCCGGATAAATAGAATATCGGGAACCATGATCTTCTTCCAAAATTCGATTCCTCAAATCATCCATATCCGGTACACACAACCTTCCTTGGTACCTAAGTACATCCCCCCGGAGAATGATTCATTAAACTTTCCAAGAACCGAATCCTTCAACTCTATCAATAAAGGGTAAATGTGTTGCTTAGACTTCACCTCAATCACTAAAGACGCTTCAGAGCTATGGTGGACCAAAAAACCACCATTTGGAGAATCATCCAACCTAACACCCAACCGAGCCATCCTATGAAAATCTCTCACTAGGTCTTTCTTACCCTCTCCCACATGAGACACATTACCCATTGTCATACGACTAAAAGCATTCGCCACCATTTTGGCTTTGTAGGGGTTGTAGAGAATACTCATGTCGTAATCCTTCAAGAGTTCCAACTATCTTCTTTGTAAGAGATTCAAATCCTTTTGATTGAACACTTATTGAAGACCTATATGGTCGGTATATACATCCACATGGACACCATATAGGTAATGTATCCATATTTTCAAAGCAAACACTACAACCACTAATTCAAGATCATGAGTTTAATAGTTATTCTCATGCACCTTGAGTTGACTAGAGACATTTGCTATTACTTGTCCATGTTTCATAAGGACACAACTCAAACCCACTCAGGAAGCGTCACAATATACCAAAAAAACCTTGGCACCCTCCGGTAAAGTCAATACCCGAGCGGAGGTAAGCCTATCTTTCAATGCTTGAAAAATTCTTTCACATGCTTTCGACAACTCAAACTTAACACCCTTTTAGGTAAAGGTAGTCAAATAAGAAGAAATGGAGGCAAACCCATCAACAAACCTCCTACAATACTCGGCTAGACCCAAGAAATTTCTAATATAGATTGGAGTCAATGGTCTAGGTCAATTCTTAACCGCTTCCATTTTCCTTGGATCGACCTCAATAACCTCACTTAAGATAATATGACCAAGAAACACAACCAATCTCAACCAGAACTCAAATTTACTATACTTGGAAAATAGTTGGTGTTCCTTAAGGACTTGCAATACTACCCTGGATGATTCATATGTTCATCTTCACTCTTGTAGTACACAGAGATGTCATCAATAAAAACAATCACAAAGGAGTCAAGGTAATCTTAAAATATATGATTTATAAGATCCATGAAAGCCGTTGGGCATTAGTTAGACCTAAGACATAATTAGGAACTCATAATGACCATACCTAGTTTGGAAAGCCATTTTAGATATGTCTTCACCTCTCACCCTAAGTTGGTGATAACCCGACCTCAAGCCAATTTTTGAAAAATTGCTTGCTCCTCGTAATTGATCAAGAAAATCATCGATTCTAGGTAGAGGATACTTTTTCTTTATGGTAACCTTATTTACTCGACAATAATTAATGCACATCCTAAGGGATCCGTCCTTCTTCTTTACAAAAAACACTGGAGCACCCCAAGAATAAATACTAGGTCTTATGAAACCTTAGTCGAGTAAATCTTTGAGTTGAAGATTAAGTTCTAGGAACTCGTCCGGAGTAATATGATAAGGAGGGATTGATAAAGGTCTTGTATCCGGAACAAGTCTATGCCAAAGTCTATTTCCCTTTCGAGAGGACTCGGGCAAGTCATCGGGAAAGATTTATGTAAAATTCCTCACTACGGGTACCGACTCTAATGGAGGGACTTTATATTCAAGGTACTTGACCCTAATAACATGGTACTGACACCCTTTGGAGATTATTTTATAAGGTTTTATACATCAAATAATTCTACCGCTAGGAATTGAGTTACCCCCTTCAACTCTAAGACAGGTTCATTAGTAAATTTAAACTTTACTACCCTTGTCCTATCAAAATGGATGCAAAAAAAGCATGCAACCAATCCATTCTCAATATGACATCAAAATCAACAATATCAATTTCTACCAAGTCAACCCATGTAACTCCATTGGGAAAAGATATAGGGGAACTCCTAAAGACTCTTCTAGACACAACGGAGTCACCCACCGGGGTTGTAACCAAAAAAGGTTCTATTGGGACATTGGTTAACACATTAAAATTTCTATCTACTTAAGGAGTTACAAATGATAAAGTATCACCAGGATCTTGTAAATCATACACATTAATGGAGAACACTTGTAACATACCGGTGACGACGTCGCGAGATTTCTCTTGATAATCTATAGAGCGGAGAACATAAAATCAATTCTTATTAGGAGAATTAGGATTTGGAGAACTTGCTTGTGCTCGAGCATTTTCTCTTCCCTGAGCCTTCCGCCTAGGGAAATCCCTCTTTATGTGGCAACTCTTGCCACAACCGTAACAATTTTCCGTACCAACTAGACAATTGCCTTCATGTTTCCTACCACATATACCACTAATAGACTTCTAAACATAGAGACCGCTACCTTTCCTCTCTTGAAGCTTGGGTGTATACCTTTTACCTCTGTTAATCTTTGGAACGGTAGATGAGCTTTGATAGGGGAATCTCTTCCTGAAACTTGGCTTATATTGTACCTCAAATCTAGCCTTAGAAAAATTTGCATCATCGAACTTTGTCCTCTTCAATTCTCTACCAACTTGCTTGAGCTTTTGCTCCTCAATTTGTTCAGTATGAATCATGAGACAAGAGATGTTAATCAATAGAGCCAACCTACATTAATTAACCAGAAGATTGGATATCCCCATAACAAAATTTGTTCATCTTAGCCCTAGATTCCGCCACAATAGTGGGGGCATATTTGGATAGTTGAGTAAACTTGAAGCTATAATCCTTCACACTCATACCCTCTTGTCCAAGGTTGATGAATTCTTTCATTTCCTCTCTCTTAGTTCCGAGGGAAAAAACTATCAAGGAAGGGCGTCTTGAAAGCCCCCCAAGTACTCCGCCTTTATCTAACCGACTTCTCATCCTTCCATTGCTCATACCAAAATTGAGCCACATCCTTGAGTTGGTAGGTAGCTAGTTCCGCCATTTCATGAGATGAAACTCCCATAGTATACCTTGAACACTTCATCAATGAACCCTTGCAACTCCTCCTCCACTTTGTAGCCAAAGAAAGTAGGGGGATTCATCCTTGTGAAATCCCTTATCCTTAATGCGGCGGTGCTAGAATTGGGGTTCACTTGTACCCTAGTATCCCTAGCCACTTGAGTATCAAACAATTGAGTCAAGCTATTAATGGCTGCTCTTATCTCTACATTAGAAAAAACTCCTTCAATAGGAACTTAAAGGTTTAGAGAAGCCAGAGGGGGCTCATTCACAGTTGCCTTTTCGACCCTTCGAGCGTTGTTCCTTCTTATATTCATTGACTATAAGCACAAGTAAGAGGTAAGAATATAAGGACACGTAGAGTAAAAACTCTAGAGGCACCACTTGAAGAATACAAACAAGGTAAGACTTTCCTAAGAATCACATAGCGTCTCTTTCATAATTATGGCACGCTTCACAATCATGAACAAGGCTCTACTTGACGTTGTTTATTCAGACATAAATCCTAAGATTATTTAACCTCATTCTTTAATACAAAGTTTTTCACCACTAGGGAGAACCCCCTAGAAATAACCGATGTCTTCGTCCTCGAGATGACTTAGAATAGCCCTTAGCATTTGTCATAACATATCATAGTCAAAAATGTAGAAAAGTTTAAAACTTTTTACATAGTGAGGTATACATAGACCTCTCACCTATCATATATGGAGTTTGCTTAGACTCCTCGCTTATGAAGCTTACATAGGATTCTCGTTTAGTCAATATAACCAATACATAAGAATTAGTCTAATAAATTTTTCCTCACAATAAAACATCTAAAATGAGTTACAGCATTCGGGTATAGCCCTTATAGAAATTCATATTTCCACGTAGGGATTAGAACAAGTATCTTCAAGAATAGGGAATAAATGAATGTCTTTAGACAATAGCAACACTACAAAGGTGGAATAAATGATACCATCCTAAAACGGGACGACTCACCAATAACTTGGAGAAAAAGGCCAAGTCTTCTTGCAAAGTAACCTAGAAGATCTTCAATGGTCTGAACCTACAATGTTGGCGAAAAAAGTAAGAAATATGGGTTAGTACAAACCACATGTACTATGTATGGTTCGTAAGCATAAAATCATCAATGCATGAGATAAGAAAAAATTAAGTCAAAACCATACATAATATCAATTAACTCAACATGCACTTATAAGGAACATCATAAGTGAACCCAACACATATGCAACCTAGAGCAATACTTGTGCAATGCCAAGAATAGTACCCCATAACCCTATCTAAACCTAAGTATCACATTAAGTCACTTACTACATCCATACAAAAAAATCTCATACTTTATCATAACATGCTTGACTCATAAGTTCATCTAAAGTTTGAAATACATAATATGAAATCAACTTATTCATAAGAGAACACCATTAGAACCATCCATTAGGACTTGAAATGTGCAATGAGTAAGAAAAGTGTCATACCCTCCCTCACACTATATAGTAGCGTTTAGGATAAGACCTAATAAGAGTTCACATACTTAACTTATCCATTTACTTTCATAGTCGGGAAAGAAGTGCAATAACCGACATGAGACCATCTGAGCTACATGGAATCCAATTTCCTACTCCCACACTTAAAGAGAGGGTTAAAACTTGCCTAAGGTGCACCCTTTCGTGCATAACTATCTTGGTTGATCCACTAAGCTATAGTCCTATGTGGGCACGTAGTTAAGGGTCAAGGAGATTGCTACTAGAAACCTTTACTTGCTAGACATGGAGGTTTCCATTTCATGAAACATCACATATCTTTGGAATCCTGACTTACTAACTTGAGGAAACCCATGTGGGAGGTCGGACTTACTAAATGTGAGACCTCCATCTCATTATGCCCTTTCGGTGCTAAGCATTTATTCCCTTTTGTAATCATCATACTCATTATACAAGATAACATTAGTCTCTTCTAGACCCCTATGTGTACGTGTCATAATAATAACTCATAGGTTTCATAAGTGAGAACTATCCTTTCACTTTAGAAACTACATACACGCGAGTAAACCTTCCACTCAACACTTTATTATAATGATGAGGAACTACTTTCAATCACATAATGATCATACCATATGATAATTGCATACTTCATAACCAATTCCATAGTGTAGGGTTAAGGATGAGGAGTACATGTTATCAATATCACAACCACACATTAGACGTAGAAGCATTATAATCTAGGTAACTCATATTTCATAATTGAGTTCAAGAAGAATCAATCCTCATACCTTCTTGCCCTTTTTTATCGAATGCATTTCAATTGTCAAAGAATACATGACTAATGAATATACAAGGTTAATTCAAGAAGTAATACATAGAACTTACTATTCTACATATTCATATAGTCATCACCTTCAACAATTACCATAGAACTTCAAGGCATAATGAGTTTAAAGAAGAACAAGGGTTCCAAGGGACATTTTTAGTGATTACCAACAATTGAACATCCATACTTAGCTAAACAATGGTAAAAGAATATAATTCATCATAATTGAATAACAATTTCGTTTTGAAATAGCAACCCATGTCTAGATTGAAACCCTAGTTTTGGGGAAGTTGAAATCATATTTGAAAGGGCCTCTTAGGGGAAATGGGTCCCAAGAGTAAAATAAAACATACCTTAGGGATGATATTGCCACTAATTTTAGATGAAATCCTTGGTGAATTCTTCCTTGACTTGGAGGTTTAGTGTTTCTTCAATGGAGGTTTGACTTTTGTAAGGGATAAGCTAGAGAGAAGTTAGAGAGATGTGGATTTGAGAAATAATGGGGTGTTAGGATAGTTTAATGACGCGTTAGGTCTTATACAGTACCCCAAGTAACTTGATAAACCACCCGTTAACCCTTATTAATTAAGTAACTAACCAACTAATTAACTCCTTAAACTAGAAACTTAATAGTGAACTTGACCCGAACAAACGAGACCCCGACCGACGGGTCGTTGACTAGACCCTAAACCGTCCTGCTGGTCTGTCGTTTGAGTCAGATATTGTGATTTGAGCCACTTTTTAAATGTGGATAAGTTTTAACCTACGAAGCCATCGATGGAGCGTCGATTACGGCTCATTGCTTGACTCGTGGTTGCTCACTGTCCAATTAACAGTTTTAGGGTCTAAATATAGGGTCCTATCCAAGGACCCGTAGAGTGGTCCTTGGTGAGTCGTACCTGGATGTTTCGACCCTAAACACACACTGATACATGTTTAAACGTTTTTACCAATTTTCACTAAATTCCAACTCTTAAAACCCCATGAAACATAGAAAGGAACACTAGCACACATTTCGTAATTCTCCGGACGTCATGGTCATTTCTTTATGTTTTGACTATAACTTTTGCTACTTGGTTTCAATACACTATTTTAGGCTTAGAAATAGTGTTTTAAGTCTTAGTTCATGTAATAAGGATCCTGACCAATTCATAGATTTTCGGAGTGGTACAACGACCATAATAAGCAGAGTACAAATAATTAGATAGGTATTTTACCTTACTTCACTATTTTAAACTGATATTTTGTCCCCTAGGGTATAAAACAAGTGAGGATATTTGAACCTTATTCCATCCTTAGCTTCCCAAGTCACCTCTTCTCTAGTCTTGTTTCTCCGCAATACTTTAACCAAAGCGAACTCTTTGGTTCTCAGCTTACAAACATGTCTATCTAATATGGCAACTGGACTATGATCTGAACATCCTCAACTGGGACAACCCGATAAGTGTCTCCGATGCACATCTGTAGCATCGATACAATTAAAACTTGATGAATATATTTGTCACGACACGCATGTACATTTTAAAAGTTAGGGCATTCTTGGGTCTAAACACGACATACTTAACCACTCGGAGGTCTTGTACAAGCCCATGAACATCATTCATTGCATATATATGAAAAGTAGTGCGGACATAAATGTTTTCTTTCAAAACATAGTGTGGAAGTCATTTCATAAAGTGTCTAACATATTTCTCATAACCATATATGACATCAAGAATACAATAGTCTAGGGTCACGGCCCATAAAAGTCTAAAAAATGAAAAAAACATAAACACAACATAGTGGTGGTAGTCCTCGGATGCTACGAGGACTCACCAATCTTCTATTCTTCGAAAACCTTGAAAACTCTACCCTTGCAAGACAATCAATATCCTTAAGACCCCACATGGACAACATATAGGCAATATGTGTTAGTATGGTATGTATAAAGTATGGAAACATCATACAAAACATAAGATATCTCAAAGGGTTAGTAATTAAGAGACATAATCATAAGAGATAAATACATAATCATAACATGAATAACATAAGCATAATTGAGCATTATAAAGTCATATAAGAGCCTATTCTTAACTTATTGTCTTTCTTACTATTATGAACCATCTCACAAGCCACCTTCAAGTGTCCTTGTGCAAGGCTAAGGTAGCATCCCATACTACTACAAAAGCTAAGTACCTCTCTTTGGTCATACTTGGTCATAGTTCACTTTTGTAATTAAGACCTAAGTTCATCATGTCATATGAGCACTGCCCCTAAGAAAACTCAAAACATGCTTGTGCAATGCATGTGAATTATCCCATAATACCTCACAAACTAAGTATATCTTGAAGACATGCTATCTTGTTTCATTAAGTCTCTAGTAGCCTTACTTCATACTAAAGAGTACAACACTCGTATGATTTTTTCAAAACATTCTTGTGCAATGTACATGAGGCAGCCCTTACTACTCCATATACTAAGCCTATCTTGAAGTAATCCTTAACATGTCGACCTTCCATAGCCTTATCATTACTTAACTTCATTAAATGAGATTATCTCATCCTTAGTCTACTTTACTAGGAAAGGCAACTCTAGTCCAATCCTATCTTTAATATCTTCTTCTTCAGTGACCCTAGGTTATACCTTGTGCAATGTACTCATAATGTCCTATACCACCATTTATGTAAGGTACTACTTTTGGGTCCTTTCTTTATTACGTCTTACTTTGGAGCGTAGACTCTATCTTTATCTTTTGAAGACTATAAGATACTTCTTTATGTATATATAAGTTCCTTATTTATATGGATCCTATGAGATACTTTTTAAGATATGTCTTGATCCCTTAATCATGAATACTCAAGATAGGCTTTGGAGATGTGTAAGTTCATTCACACACTATGAACACTACGAGATACCCCTTGGGCATTTCTAAGTTCATTCATTGCTTATGAATAGTACGAGATGCTTCTCAAGCATGTCGAATTTCATAGGATATAAAGATATATACTAGGATACCTTGACTCTACTACGTGAATGACTGCTGCCTCATGAGACCTAATGGAATAGTCATCACAACTAATAGGTGTGTCTCTTCTTTCTTCTTGAAGTCCGGACCCTTGCTAGACTATTCGTATCACTTTGCATATCCCATGGAGTCAAAGCATATACTCCAAGGTATACTTGTCAATCCTTGCTCATCCTTCTGTCATGGAGGGATATCCTAGACAATCTCTCCATGATCAAGTAAATTCTATCACTTTCAAGCAAAAATCCTAAATATACTGACAACATAATCATCCTAAGGTTCATTATTCATCAATTCATTTTATCTTAATGCATAGGTAGATTATAGAGCCTCTTAGCCTTAGCTTTCTTCTCACATTCTTCAATACTAGGTGAATATAACCATAGTTCATACTTAAGGGTTTGATTCAATCAAGACCAATAACAATTCATCAAACCTTGTCCAATTCATACTTCGATGATTCAATCATGATCAATTAATATAGAATGTAATCAAGTTAAGAAAAATCAACACAAAACCTTCATCAAGTCTCTAATGGCCTAAGATCACTAGGATCACCCTTAATATAAATTGTCATAATTCAACATGAAAACTCCATAAAAATAGTATAAAATCATCATATAAACATCATTGAATGTTACCCAGTAGATTGGGATCATAATCAAGCCTTACCCACAATGCAATCACAACCCCCTCTTGAATAGGGTTCTTTGGATTCGCAATTGAAGGGAAACTAGGGGGGGATTCATGGATGGAAGAATATATGAATGAATAATACTCACATACCTTTTATTAGGGCCTTAATTTTGGCTTGAATCGTTGGAGAAATCATCCTAAGCTGCTTCTTCTCTAATGGTGTTCTTGAGAGTTCTGATGTGATAGAGGGATTTTTGATTTGGAGTCTAGGGTATAGGAGGGTCTTTTACTGTTTATATAGTCATAAAACACCTAAAATAACCCCCCATTCATTTATTTCATCGTGGGGTGAATTTCCCAATTCACCCCTCCACTTAATAGTGAGCTGCGAGAATTGCAGACTCAATCGATGGTTCGCCATTGACGGACCTTTGGTTGGATGACGGTCCATCCTGCAGGTCCGTCGTTTTGGTCATAGAGGCCTAATTTTTTTTCTTAGCTCAAAAATATAGGTGTCAGACAATGCCCACCATCGTCGGGCGTCGATGGACCTATGGTCCACTAATGCCCCTAGTTGGTTGGTACTTGTTTTGACAGCTTTTTCTCCCACGTTGGGTCCCTCTTCAAGGACCCTTTGGTCGGTCCTGGGGGAGTCTTTCCTGGACGTTTCCACCCAAATGCATCCGTCTAGATGGTAGGAACTATCCCTCTCAATTTAGGCTCCAAAATATACCTAAAACCTAATGAAACATACTAAGGCATGCTAACATGCTTCAAGGCTAACTTTCTAATGTCAGCGGACGTTCTTGGACGTTTCACCTCCAAACTGTCTAAAACTCGCAATACTACCTCTAAACACCACATTTGACCCCTTTTAGGACCTCATAAGCTCATGGCGTCACATGCTAAGCTCTATTTTGACCTAATTTATTCTACCCCTGAAGGCAATTCTAACACATAAGCCACTTGTCCTACTCTCAGATAGATTTGGTATGTCCCAATAAATCTATGACTAATCTTTCCTTTTTTCCAAATTTCACAACACCTTTAATAGGAATGAATTTTAAGAATACCCAGTCATCGACACAAAACTCTAAGTCCCTTCATCGCACATCTAATGATGATTTCTATCGGCTTTGAGCTGTGAGAAACCTTGACTAACTGAGCTTAACCTTATCAACTATTTGATGTACTTGGTGAGGTCCAATTAACTCTGACTCACCTACCATCCAATGGGGGATATACATTTTTGCCCATACAAAGCCTCATAAGGTGCCATCCCGATATTGGAATGATAACTATTAGTGTATCCAAACTCAATAAGAGGTAAGTGGTCATCACAACTTCCATTAAATTCCAACATGCATGATCGTAGCATGTCCTCAAATATGAAAATGGTGCATTCAACTTGGCCATTTGTTTGAGGATGAAAGGTGGCATTGAGATTAACTTGTGTCCCTAATCCTATCTGGAAAGACTTGCAGAAGTTAGCGGTAAATCGTGCTCCTCTATTTGAGATAATAGATATTGGAACGCCGTGCAACCTAAAAATCTCTAGGATGTAAAGCTTTGTATAATCATCAACTTTGAAAGTAGTCTTGACTGGTAAGTAGTGGGTTGATTTTGTTAGTTTGTTATTAATTACCCAAATAAGTCAAACTTACAACGCGATCAAGGTAACCCTGTAACAAAATCTATAATAATTGATTCCTACTTCCAAAAAGGAATGACTATCTCCGGGACTAGCACAACGGGCTTTTGGTGCTCAACCTTCACCTGTTGGCAGTTAGGACACTGTGCTACAAACTAAGAAACGTCCTTATTCATATCGTGCCTCCAATAGATCTCCTTAATATAATGGTACATCTTCATCGAACCAGGGTGAATAGATTAACATGGATGACGTGCCTCTTCAATGATCAGACTTCGAAGCCCTACAACATCCAGAACACAAAGTCAACCATTATATGTAAGAGATCCATCTCCTCTTATAAAAAACACTACTGACTTCTCATACTTAGCCTTGGTTTTGAGCTACTCTAAGCAAGGATCATCATGTTGTTCTGTTTTTACCTCCACAGCTAGAGCTGATACAGTTCTATCTTGAATTGTGACCCCACTATCGTCTGCCTTTAACAATTTGACTCCCCAATTAGCTAATTAATGAATCTCTCATGATAGCTCATGCTTCTTAACACTTAAGTAGGATAAACTACTCAAATATCTTTGACTTAGGGAATCGCCTACCATATTCTCCTTTCCTGGATGATATAAAATATCCAAATCGTAATCTTTCAGTAACTCAATCCATTGACAGTGTCATAGATTTAACTCCTTTTATAAAAATATATAATGAAGTCTTTTATGATCTATGAATATGTCAACATGAAGGATATAGAAATAGTGTCTCCAAATCATAAATGCATGCACAACTGCAACCAACTCTAAATCGTGGGTCAGATAGCTCTTCTCATTCTTCCTCAACTGCCTTGAAGCATATACAATAATCTTACCATGTTTCATTAGAAAACATCCCAACCCAACATTAGAAGAATCACAATACACCGCATAGCCTTTTCAACCCTCTGGTAATGCTAGAACTGCTGCAGATTTCAACCTATTTTTTAACTCCTCGAAACAATAATCGCAAAACATAGTGCACTGGAAGTTAGCTTCTTTTTTATTCAACCGCTTCTTTTTGATTCAACTATGATAATGGTCCTGAAAGTGAAGAAAACCCCTCAACAAAACTTTTATAGTACCCAGCTAACCTTAAGAAACTACAAACCTCAGTGGGAGTCATAGGTGTGGGCCATGTTTTTACGGCCTCAATATTTTGTGTATCAACTGCATTGCATGCATCTGATAAAATATGGCCTAATAAATCTACAGAGTTCAACCATAACCCATAGTTAGAAAACTTTGTATAAATTTCCCGATCTCGAATAACCTGAAGGATTACTCGTACATGTTTTTGATGCTCAGTTTTTGAACATGAAATACACCAAAATATCATCAATAAATGCAATCACAAACAAGACAAGATATGTATTAAATATACTATTCATCAGGTCGATGAACACTACTAGGGCATTAGTTAATCAAAAAGACATTACCAAGAACTCAAAGATTCAATATTTGGTTCTAAAAGCTTTCTTTGGAACGTCTCTTTCCAGAACTCGTATCTGGTGGTACCTTGATCTTAAATCAATCTTTTAGAAACATTCAATACCTTGTAAATGACCAGACAAATCATCAATTTTTGGAAGGGGATACTTATTCTTTGTAGTTTCTTGATAAAGCCGTCGATAATCGATGCACATTCGTAGTGATCCATATTTCTTCCTCACAAATAACACTGTCCCATTCCATGGTTAAGCACTAGGCCTAATAAGTCTTTTATCAAGAAAGCCTTTCATCTGATCATTCAACTCCTTTATCTCAGCAGGAGCCATTCTATAAGGAGGGATAAATATGTGTTTTGTACCTAGTAGCATATCAATAGCAAATCAATTTCTCATTCTTGTGACAAACTAGGGAGCTCGTTTGGAAATACAGCTAGAAACTCATAAACTACCCGAATAGACTGAAAAGTCGGTGGTTCTTCATCTATATCAATAATGAGAACAAGATGATTAATACAATCCTTAGTGATCATCCTCCTTACCTTAAAATAGGAAATAAACCAACCTTTTTGCATTTCTATATCGCCTTTCCATTCCATATCTGCCTCTTCTTGAAAGTGGAATCTAACAATCTTTGTACGCTACTCAACATTAGCATAATAGATACTAACCAATACATACCCATAATTACGCGAAATTGATCATCTCTAACTCTACGATGTCTACAAAGGTCTGACGATCAATAATTTCCATTGTGCAACCTCGATAGACTCTCCTGGCAATAATAGTCTCATCAACTGGTGTAGATATAGTAAAGGGTTTATCCAATGACTCGGCAACTGTACATAACTTCCATGAAGTAAATGAGGTAACATAATATAAACTACATCCAGGATCTACCAAAGCATAAACATAATGAGAGCAAACAATGAATGCACATATCTGTCGGCCGGCTGTGAATATGTACAATTCTGGAAACTACCAAAACTAGATTCTCCATCTCTGCCTCCGCCTCTGCCTCTGCCTCTACCTGCTGAAGTCTGGAGTCCACTCCCTGTAGACTATGCTGATGAGGATGAACCTACTACCAACCCGATCGTTTGACCTATACCACCTTTACCTAAGGTCGAGCAGTTCCTCCACCCAAGTCCCTGTTGTCCAAAAGAATAACAACCTATCAAACCTTTCTTGCACCTCTCTAAATGCATCATCCCATAAGTAGCTCAATGCGGCGGTGTTATCCTAGCATGGTCTGAGCCTCTATGACTGTTGAGATACTGACGCTAGTGAACTCTCAGCTAGGACTGATTGTTTGTGACGTCAACTCTACTACCCTATAAGTGTTGTGGTGGAGGCCTAGATGTCCTACTAGAATATCAAGGTCTAGGACCGCCCTAAAAATCTACATGTGAACCAGCAAGCATTTCCTTCTTCTGTCTCTTTCTGTCAACTCTCTTTGTTTTATACTGTATATGTTGGAAATCCTTGATGCTTTGTGCCAAGGCATGAATTTGAGAGATATCCATATTATCATTTAGTGTAGCGGTAGAACAACCGTTTATATAGTTAGAGTCAAACCATCCCACAAAACTGTGCAACCTTTAATGCAGCATATACACAAATTCTAGTGCATATCTAGCCAATGAATCAACTCTCAGTTCGTACTCTCGGACATTCATGCTTCTGTTTCGAAGATTATTAAACTGGCCCACCTGGTCATCCCTAATATCTCGAGGAAAATAGTGATCTATAAAATCTTCTACAAAGCTATCCCAAGTGGTAAAGATGCCTCTTATGCCCTAGATATCTCCCCATATTTGGACAAAAAACCACAACATCGTGCAATTGAAATGCTACTAACTCAACTGACTCTGTTGCTAAAGCATGTATGACTCTGAAGATCCTATGAAGCTGATCAAGAAAGTGTTGAGGGTCCTCAGTACGACATGTCCCTGTAAACTGTGTAGGATTCAAGGCAAAAAATTCACGAACTCTCAATATTTTGGGACCCTCAGAAGGTCCAGCAACATTTGGTGTAACTAGATAGTGTTGTGCAACTACTAATTGTGCTAACATACATACTACATTCTTGATATCCTTGTCAAATGGAGGAGGGGAACTGGATATGGTACTTCTGGTGTACTCGAGAGCCTGTAGCCCTCAATGGCTCCTGAAGTTGTGGAGAAGCTATACGGGGCTTAGAAGATGTACCCCTTGGGTCTCACAATGGGCTACCTCCACTTGTGGTACCTTTCCAGTACCCTCACCTGTTGCAGTATCTAGCCCCTGGCTAGCTGTGGTTTGTCTGATGTCAGCCATCTCTATCCGCATACAAATATCAAAGATAAACTAGAACCCTCAACCCTTAAGACAAAATTCTATAGCACGAGGTGAGCAAAAGAAGTATAGTGATTCTAACATTCATGGTAGCATCTTGCTTATCGAATGTGGTGCACAACACATCTATAAAGAAGACTCTACTAGAAACTCCTGCATAATCCCTAGTATACGATGTTGCTCCGATACCAAGTCTGTCACGCGCCAAACTCAAGCCCGAGCAAACCCTACTGAACTATTTGCTACTAGCACATTACATCCATATGCAATTGAGAAAACAAACAAGTATATCTCGGCTTCAAATTAAGCCTAAACTGGCGAGGCCCCTGTCAACAGATCTGTAAAAGAAACAACTACTCCCAAGAGTTCATATAAAGAAATAGCCAACTAGCACAACAATCCTTATTGGGCCATATAAGCCACCATGATCTCTATAGTGAAACTAAAATCAAGTATTTATCAATACAAACATCAAGCAGCTAACAAACCCACAAACTAGGCCAACATGAACATAACATAGTTGCACAACCCACACACTAGTTTGGAAGCTTCTAAGAGTAGTAAAGAATGTCGGGACAGGGCCCAGCGTACCCGTAGAAATATATACAAAAAAAATCTAACAAACCTTCCAACTCTGGCAACTCTAGAGAATAGGGGCTACCCGACCAAATAGAAGTCAATTATGCTGCTAACAATGGGGCATTATACAAAATAATGTACAAAGTATGAAAGGCTATACATACAATGATCAAGTATCGGAATATACAAAAAATAATAATGTAAGAAAATCAAATTTAGATAATTATGCTAACCTACTACTAAATTAGAAAATACATTAATGAACCAATAGCAACCTAACCAATCCCCCATAAGCTCGGTAGTTACAAACAATATACCACCTACCTTTACCCCCATAAGACCAGAAGGTGTCAAATCAGTCTACATAAACCTATCAGTAGCCCCTTGTCTTTTTCTTATGTCGTAGAGCCCTTTTGGCAACAATTATGCCCCGTAGGCAGCGCATAACCCTCTTAGGCAACATCATATTTCTCTGGGCTGCACATAGTCCTCTGTTGCATCAAATGGCCTTGTAGGCAACACATAGCCCACTTTGGCATCAAAATAGCCTTGTAGGCAACACATAACACTCTTTTGAATCAATATAGCCCCTTGGAAAAGACATATCCCTCTTAGGAAATAACATAGTCCTATTAGAAAACATCATAGCCCCCACAGGTAGTTCAAAGCTCAACAACTAACCAAAATATTACAAAGGGCAACAACAAACAATTGAATAAGTATAAGGCGAACAATTTATCTATATATATACACAGACACACAAACACACACACATATCTGTGTGTGTGTGTGTGTGTATATATATATATATATATATATATACACACACATATTTAGTTTCCAAGTCGTTCCTAACTCAGGATCGTTCTTAACAGATTATGAGTCCCTATAATGAGGTTCTATAACCACTCAATCACCTAACCATTCACAATTACATCTAGAATACCATCAGCATTAACTACCCAACTGTATCACTCTAATGCTCTAAGGAAACATGCTGAACGAAGGGAATAGTCATAACATACCTTTTCTTTTATATTTTATGCCAAACTACCTATTTCAGTACCACTACAACACTGAAGAAAAAGGTCACATCAATAAGTAATTAAGGATAAAATTAGTACAACAATTCGACAACCGATACAGATTTTTATCGTAAATTATTATCCAAGACCTAAGATATCCGTAAACAACTATAAAGAGGGTTCCTACGTTCATTTACCCGCCTAGAGAACTTGAATAAATTAAAACACTAAATAAATACAGCCATGACAACCTCCACGGAGCTACACTATTCAATTCTTTCTGAAAATTATACCATAACGACGAGCTCGCAACGTAGGGAAATTTTAAATAAGAGGCCAATAACAGATCATGAACACACAAGAATAATTAGAGGAGTAAATCTTTGAATTTTGTGGGTTTATTATGAATTGGAATAAAGAAAATGAAGAAGATTCTATCTTATAAGCTTCCACTGACTTTTGGGATCCACATGACGTGCATGCTTGTGCAGTCTTAAAAAATGCAAATATCTCTCTATTGTGAAGTGGTATGAACAAACCGTTCAATACGTTTGTAATTAGACTCGTAGAACTTCATTCTATAGGTTGTGGTCCCCATAAATATTTATATATTGGGAGAAAACTTTGAGAATTTTTACCCAAATTTTAGAGTTTAAAAAGGAATTTACGATAACTTATATCAACTTTTATTTTGCGATTTAGCTAAATTAAAAATTTGAGATACAACCCTTAAAAACATAAGATAGGACTTAACACGTCATTCTTAAGTTATTAATCACCCTCTTTGTCTTTTAGTGAAGGTACAATTTACTATAGACGTTTCAAAAAGTCCGCGTGTTACTCATTTCATACTATTACGCCTCTACACTTTTAGAACCGCAGTTTAAATTCTTGTTTTTTTGCTTAAAAAAATTTAATTATAATAGCTATACATAATAAAGTTAGGGAAGTGTACCACCCAATTCACCTTACCATTCAATCCAAAGACAAACCATTCAATTCAATATCATAAGGCCCTTACCCATGACAATGAACATCAATTCAAAGCATAGATTACAATAATCAATGAATATAAGTCAATTCATTATATATTTACCAAACTAAGACCAATTATATATCAATTGATTACAATACTTACTTCATTAGAAAGCCCATACATAATTAATTCACCCATATTTTGGTCCAAATCGAGAGATTTTTGAAGAGCAAGGGTTCATGTAGAATTTCATTGGAAAACATCAATTATACATCAATTTCATCATATATAAATGTTTGGAAACCATTTATGCAAGAACCCTAGACTTAGAGTAGATATTGGACTTTTTCATCTTTTTGAAATCTTTGAAAATATTCTTTGAAATTTGCTCTAAGGTGATAGAAAGCCTTAGATGAAGAACTCTCATACCTTATTTGAAGAAACCAGTGAAAATTGAAGAAGAAACTCCATTAAAGAATCATCTTCAAGATCAATCTTCATTTTGAACTCACATGGAAGGTTTTGGAAAAACTTTAGGAGGGAAAGTGTTTTGATTTAGGTGTTAGGGTTATAATAAGTGTTTAATGACTTATATACTCTTAAAATACCCATAAACACCTAAACTAATCGTCCTCCTATTTTAAAAGACATAGGGTGAAATCCCAACTTCACCCCTAACATTACAAAAAGCTGGCAGATTACAGGCACCCATCAACGTGACCATCGACGGACCGTTGGTCATGAAAAGTCCCATCGATGAGCTTTTTGTTGGTTGGTTCAGGGAGTCCTCAACCTGCAAGAAATTTGGACCCATCGACGAGACCCATCGACGAGCCGTCGCCTAATCGACAGGCCGTCGACTGGTCTGTCGTTTGGCCACTGCCTGATAGTTTTAGTGTCTAAGTTGGGGTCCTCCCTTAGGGACCCTTTTTGGGTCCTTTGTGGAGTCGCACCAGAACATTCCAACCCTAAATATTTTTGTATATGAGTTTACTACCTACCACATGAGTTTTATCGAAAATGAACACGTAAAACTCGATGAAAAATACAGACATGCATGGTCGTTTCAAGGCAAGCCTTTCGAATGTCATTGACATTCTTGGACGTTTGACCTCCAAACATCACGAAACTTGACACACTGACTTTAAACACCATATAAACTAATTGGAGAACCATATAAGCTCATGCATCACACACAAACACATAAAATCACACATGAGGCACTTAGATGACTTAGTCGTCGAACGTCTTGGTCGTCCCTTGACGTTTGACTTTTAATGCACCTAAACTCTTAGATACTACCTATACCCCACATTGAAAACAAAAATAGGACATTATATCACAATTACAACCACTTTAGGCTCTATCTTTACCTAAATCATTTTTTGGGGTTTTACATTTCCTCCATAGGAATACTAGCTAGTGGATCCACCTAGAATGCTATGTGCTTGTTTTGGTTCTACCTTTGAAAGTAGACATCCTTCTTTCGGTGTAGGGTTTCATGAAATCGGATTCTATATTTATCTCACATGTTCCATTTTTATTTAAGGTGAATGTTCCCAAAATTAAAATGAAAGTAATAAAGTGAACACTAACTAGGGTGAATTAAAGGGTTCTACTTAGTGTAGGTAGGGGTATGAGACTCAACTTATAAATTGCACACGTTAACCTTGAGGGGAGTCCTAGGAGGTTGTTCTTATGTACTTATGATACGAATGGAATGTATATGATGACTTTACATATTGATGATGCTATATAATGTTAGTTTAATTTATGAACATGTTATTAGTCTAAATTGATATATATGATGAAGAACATTCATGATATGAAGATATATAAAATGTAGAAACTCCTTATGATCCTTTGTTTGGTTTACTTGATTATGTGGGGTTATGGGGCTTCACATAAGCATTGCATTTTTAGGATTGGGAAGAGGTTTTGAATAATTCTATTATATGTTTTAATGTTACGAACTTTTGTACATGAATTGTTGGCATGACATTATGTGGCAGTTATTCATGTTCATATGATCTTAATATGATGTCATTCATGTTCATATTACCTTATGTTGATAGTATCCATGTTGAATTTACTTAATGATGATGTTTGTTTTCCGTTGAATATGGACTTGTCTTAAGTGATGTTTGTTCTATTGGCTTCTGTATGTTCTTAATTGTGCATTAAGGCTTTTTAAAGTGACTTAGAATGGTTTTGAGCTAAATGTCCTCTTAAGCATGATTTTAATGGTCTTACTTGCATATGTTTCCATACTTAGTACATTTGGTTGTACTAACCCATATCCTTTTCGTTTTCCCAAACAATGTATTTCGGGCCATTGAATTGTAGAGGTCCACTTTACAAAAAGACTTGGAACTAATTCTCCAAGTTATTGGTAGGTCCTCAATGTTCGGGGATGTTACCATTTAACTATTCTAGCAATGAAGTTGTTATGTCTAAAGACATTATTTCATTCCTTTATCTTTGAGATTATTGTTGTAAGCCTATATGTGGCTCTTTGTATTGAATTATGGGATATGACCAAATGTTGTAATACTCTTAGATGATTTAATATGATATATTATTATTATAATATAATCTATGTATTGGTTATGTTGTCTAAATAAGAAGCCTATATAAGCTTCAATAAGAGAGGAGTATAAGTAAACACCATACATGATATGTAAGAGGTCTATGTATACCTCACTATGTAAAAGTTTTAAATTTTCAGTATTTTTGACCTATGATATGTTATTAGGAATGCTAAGGGCTTGTCCAAGTCCTCTCCGAGGACTACGACACCGGTTACGTATAGGGGGTGCTCCCTGGTCATATCAAACTTGGTATCAGAGCATGAGATTGAAGTAATCTTAGTATTGATGTCTCACTAAACCACATCGACATAGAGTCTTTTCATGGGTGTAAAGCGTGCGACCCCTATGTATGACAGGATACGCAATGCTTATGAATTCTCACTCTTTGGTAATCTTGAAAGTCGTGTCTTAAGAGTGGTAACTCTATGTGTCCCTTTGTCTTATAATATTTTATTGTGGTTATAGGAGATGAATGAGAAGGGCATCCAGAAGGAGAGTGGAGGAAGATTTGGCTAATGCGGGAGTTCCTCCCCAAGAGAATCAAGCTTCTCTACAAGCCAATCAACTTTCTCCGCAAGGCCAAGATCCGGTCATTCCTCCACCCATGACGAATGGAGAGATACGGTCGACTTTTCTATGTTTGTCAGTATCTTTGAGTACCCAAGCCCAAGCAGTACCTACTCAAGATCAATCCATGACGGCTCAAAAAATTGGGACGTTGGACCCCGTGTTTAACAAAATGCTAGTACCATGGCTTCTCGCTTGAGGGACTTCACAAGAATGAACCCTTAAATATTCTCTGGGTCAAAGGTGAATGAAGACCCCGAAGATTTTCTTGAAGAAGTCTACAAGATCCTATATACTATGGGAGTGAGTTCCAATTATAAGGCAGACATAGCCTCCTATCAACTCAAGGATGTGGCTCAAACTTGGTATACCCAATGGAGAGATAATGGGGATTTAAAAGTCGGTCCTATAACTAGGGAGGTGTTTAGAAGGGATTTTCTTGATAGGTTCTTTCCAAGGGAGAAAGGGGAGGTAAAAGTGGAAGAAATTCATCAACAATCATCAAATAGGTATGAGTGTGCAAGAATACTCCTTCAAGTTCACTAAATTGTCCAGTATGCTCCTTCCTTGATATCCAATCCTAGGGATGAGATGATTCGCTTTGTGACGGGAGTGTTCAAAGATCTAGTTTAAGAGTGTCGTTCCGCGATGCTACATGACAATATGGACATTTCTCATTTGATGGTTCATGCTCAAGATCCTTAAAGGAGGAATGTCAGACTCAAGATCCTTAAAGGAGGAATGACAAGAGGATGAACAAGGAGTTTAACAGGGACAAGTCTTATGAAGGAAGTACTTCCAAGTTAGGCTTGAAATTCAAGAGAAGCCTAGGTTAAAGAAGAGGGTTTCCAACAAAGTTCCTTCCTATTTCACTGAGGCTAAGAAAGATAGGGTGTCTAACCCTAGGTCCCAAGAGGGAAGAAGTGGAAATTAACCAAGTGAAAAACCTATTTGTGCCATGTTTGGTTAGAAGCATAGGGGTGAATGCTTGGTGGGAATGGGTAATTATTTTGGTTGTGGAAACGATGATCTTAAGGTTAGGGATTGTTCTAATGTGAGGAGTCAAGAGAAAGGGAGTAGACAAGCTCAATCAAGCGATCCTAGTTTCGATTTTCCCACGAGGAACCACTTCTATGCTCTTGCTCTAGGGGTGAGCAAGAGGAATCTCCCGATGTGGTCACCGGTATGTTACAAGTATTCTCTATTAATGATTATGCTTTACTTGACCCCGATGCTGCTTTATCATTTGTAACTCTTGTAGTAGCTATAAAATTTGATGTTCTACCCGATATTCTAGTTGAATTTTTTTTGGTTACTACCCCGGTGGGTGATTCCTCTTGGCTAGAAGAGTCTTAGGAGTTTTCCTATATTTTCTTCCAATAGAGTTTCATGGGTGGATTTGGTAGAACTTGATATGGTTGATGTTGATGTCATTTTGGGAATGAATTGGTTGCACTCTTGTTTTTCTTCCATTGATTGTAGAACAAAGGTAGTTAAGTCCAATTTTCCTAATGAACCCGTCTTAGAGCGGATGGAGGGTAACTCAATACGTAGAGGTCGTATCATTTCTTGTTGAAAAAGCTTGGAAGATGATATCTAAGGGGTGTCTTTACTACATTTTGAGGGTTAAGGATCTTGAGTCTGACATTCCTCCTTTAGAGTTTGTCCCCGCAGTGAGGGAGTTTCTAGAAGTCTATCCCAATAAGTTTCCAGGAATTACTCCCGAACAGGAAACAGACTTTGGTATTGACCTGTTACCGGATACAAATCCATTTTAATTCCTCTTTATCAGATGGCTCCGGTCTAATTGAAAGAGTTGAAGGCTAAACTCAAAGACTTACTAGACAAAGGTTTCATACAACC
This sequence comes from Solanum pennellii, assembly GCF_001406875.1. Classification (NCBI taxonomy): domain Eukaryota; kingdom Viridiplantae; phylum Streptophyta; class Magnoliopsida; order Solanales; family Solanaceae; genus Solanum; species Solanum pennellii. Next base: position 15,263,162 of record NC_028646.1, on the reverse strand, counting down.
TAGTATTTTTCCATGGGGAGCTCCAGTGTTGTTTGTTAAGAATAAGGATGTGTCTCTGGATAGTGAAAAATAATAGTAGTACCAAAGACTTAGGATGTGCATTGATTATCGCCAACTGAATAAGGTCACCATAAATAACAAGTATCCACTCCCTTACTTTTGACGACTTGTTCGTTCAACTCTAAGGGTAAGCTATTTTTTAAAATTGACTTGAGGTATGGTATCACCAACATAGGGTGAGAGATGAAGATGTACATAAAATGGAATTCCGAACTATGTATGGTCATTATGAACTCCTAGTGATATCTTTTGGTCTCACTAATGCCTCGACGGACTATATGGACCTTATGAATAGAGTATTTCGGAATTACCTTGGATGCCTTTCTAAATTCATTGATAATATCTTAGTATATTCGAAGAATGAGGATGAGCATATGGACCATTTGAGGTTCATTTTCCATGTCCTCAAGGAACATCAACTCTTTACCAAGTATAGCAAATGTGAATATTTGTTGTGATTGGTGGAGTTTCTTTGTCATATTGTCCAATTGAGGGTATAGAGGTCGATCCCAAGAAAACCGACGCGGTTAAGAATTGGCCTTGACGTTTGACCTTAACCGACGTTAAAGTTTCTTCAGTTTAGCTAGGCATTATAGGAGGTTCATTGATGGGTTTGGATCTATTGTTTCTCCTTTGACTACCTTTACCCAAAGAGTGTTACGTTTGAGTTGTCAAAGGCTTGTGAAATAAACATTAAGCTTACCTCCACTCAGGTGTTGACCTAACCGGAAAGTACCAAGGGTTTTGTAGTGTATTGTAATGCTTCCCGAGTAGGTTTGGGTTGTTTCCTTATGAAATATGGTAAGGTTGTAGCCTATGCCTATAGACAACTCAAGGTACTAAGAAGAACTATCCAACTCATGATCTTGAATTAGCGGTCGTGGTCTTTGCCTTAAAAATATGGAGGCATTACTTGTATGGTATCCATGTGGATGTATTTAACGACCATAAAAGTCTTCAATACATTTTCACTCAAAAGGAGTTGAATATCCGACAAAGAAGATGGTGGAACTCTTGAAGGATTACGACATGAGTATCCTCTACCACCCCGACAAAGCCAATGTGGTTGCGGATGCTCTAAGTTGTATGACCATGGGTATTTTGTTTCATGTGGAAGAAGTTAATAAATACCTAATGAAATATGTTCACAAATTGGGTTGGTTAGGTGTTTATTTGGAAGATTCTCCAAATGGTGGTTTTATGGTACACATAACTCCGACTTATCTTTAGTGGTTGAGGTGAAGTCTAATAAACAACTTGATACACTATTGATGGTGTTGAACGAATCGGTATATAGCAAGTATAATGACCCATTATCCCAAGGGGGTTTCGTGTGCTAAGGTACCAAGTTAGATTGTGTGTGCTGGATGTGGATAATTTAAAGGGGCATATTTTAGAAGTAGCTTATGGTTTCCAATATTCTATTCTTCCAGGTGCCACAAAAATATATCATAATCTTGGAGAGGTATATTGGTGGGATGGTTTCAACAGGAACATATCGAAGTTTGTAACTAAGTGTCCAAATTGCCAACAAGTTAAAGCCGAGCATCAAAGACACGGTGGTCTTATCCAAGTAGTGGATGTTCCTACTTGAAGTGGGAAGAAATTAATATGGACTTTTTTGTTGGGTTGCCTAAGACCCAGCGGAAAAGTGACTCAATTTGGGTTATTGTGGATAGGTTGACAAAATCCGCTCACTTTATCCCCATCAAGTCTATTTATTCGGCGGAGGGTCATGGAAGAATATACATTACTGAGACAGTAAGCTTACATGGGATCCCTTTGTCCATCTTATCAGATAGAGGTTCTTAATTCACTTCTCATTTTTTGGAGGTCTTATTTAAAAGGGTTGGGTAATCTAGTGAAGCTTACCACCGCTTTTCATCCTCAAACGGATTTTCAAGCGGAGCGTACCATTCAATCTTTAGAAGACAAGTTAACAGATTTTGTGATAGATTTCAAATGAAATTGGGACAATCAACTATTGTTGATTGAGTTCTCTAATAATTATAGCTACCATTCGAGTATTTCCATGGAACCTTTTGAATCACTCTATGGTAGGCGATGTAGGTCTCGGTTAGGGTTTGAGGTTGGTGAGTCTTCACTCCTTATTAATGTAATGAACTATGAAGCTTTGGAAAAATTAAAGTTTGGGTGAGAAGAGATATGTTGAAATTAGACTATAGTGGTCAAAAATCCTATGCCGACAATATATGAAGATATATAAATTTTGAAGTAGGTGATATGATGTATTTGAAGATTTCACCTATGAAAGAGGTGAGGAGATTCGGCAAAAAGGGGAAGCTTAGTCCTCGATATGTAGGTCCCTATGTGGTTTTGCAACGGGTCCGAAAGGTTGCATATGAGTTGAAATTACCTAGTGAACTATCTTTTGTTTATCCGGTATTTCATGTCTCCATTCATAAGAAGTGTATTGGCGACCCCGTATCCATTCTCCCTATTGAAGGGTTAGGTGTGGATGAGAAGCTTTCCTATGAAGAGGTTCCGATTAAAATTCTAGATTTCTAAGTCAAGAATTTGTGGAACAAGGAGGTGGTCTCTGTAAAGGTCCTATGGAGACACGACCTAGTTGAGGGAGCAACATGGGAGGCCGAGGCCGACATGAAGTCCCGTTATCCTGATCTTTTTCCTCAAAATTCTAGATAAACTTGAGTTTAGTAACGATCCTCTTAAAATAATGAATAATTTTGAATTTGTGTTGCTTTGCTAAAATATGCATAATTATGGTAAAGGCTCATGCTAAAATGAGTTTTCATGTAAAAATGCTCTCTTGCTTAACTTGCACTTATTTTTGATTAAATGTATAATTGCCTTTATGAAATGATATTGAGCATATTAATGTGTTTTGAAACATTGTGACATAAGTGACTCTTGATTATCATGTTGAGCTCATGTTGATATTGAGAACTTAGTTCCTCCTGTTGTGATGTTGAGCTCTTACATGGGATAGATTGTATTTGAGGTTCTATGTATTAATGCCATGTTTATGTGTTGAATGGAGTTGTAAATTACTCCTATGAGATGTGACTCATGGTGGTTAAATGTTGTTCGTTGGACTTCCAGTATTGAGTCTCCTAATTCCCCTATAAAAGATTTCTAGTGTCATTTGGGGATGAATGTTCCTAAAAGGGGGGGGGGATATTGTATATTACTTTGTCTAGAGCCTCACTATATGACATAAGCCTTGAAAAACTATTTTTAAGCATAAAATAATGTAATAAAACTAATAAGGAAGTGTTATAGTTAAAACGTTATGAAACGACCATGACGTCCGGAGAATGGTGAAATGTGTCCTATTGTGCCTTGACATGTTTCATGGGATTTTACGAGTAAGAATTTAGTGAAATATTGTAGAAATTTGTTACATATATATAAGAGTGTGTTTAGGGTCGAAATGTCGGACCACCCTAAGGTACTTGTAGAGGACCCTTCCATTTGACCCAAAATTGTCAAATTAGACAGTTGTAGTCGACAAATGAATCGACAATCCGTCGATGGGTCAACAGCCCGTCAATGGTTGTTGTTGGCTAGGACTCAGCATTTTTAAAAAGTGGATGAAATTGAAGTCTATGACCCAAACCACGTACTAGAAGAACAGTCCATGGTCCAATCGACGGGTCGTATGTCGGGGTTTTGTTGGTTAGTGCTCGAGTTTCACTGCTAAGTTTTAGTTTAGGGATTTAATTAGTTTTTTAGTTAATTAATTAATAAAGGGTTAAGGGATGGTTAATTAAGTTAGTTGGGGGACTATATAAGGTCAAACCCTCATTAAACTAATCTAACACCCCATATTTCATAAACCCAATTTGTCCCACATCTCTCTACTTTCTCTCTCTATTCTAAGACCCCATTGAAGATCAAGCTTCAAGGTTCACTAGGGATTCAATAATTCATATTTAATCCATCAAAATTCAAGTAATACTAAGGTATATAAGCTATTAAATCTTGGGATCTCTTTCCCCAAGAGGTACTTTACAATTGGTTTCTAATGAAGTCAAAAAACATTGGTTTCATTCCAATTTCATAATTGATTTCAAATTGATTTGATGTTGGTTCCCTTTGATTATTATTATTATTATTAGATTATGATTGTATATGGGATAATTATTGTATTTCATAGTCTTTGACCTAGTTCTATGGATGAAATCATGATTGAACCATCTTCACCTAACCTTAGGTTATGAATTGAGGTTGAATTTATTAGTGACAATACAATTGACTTAGTTCATGTATGGATTATATTATATGATGTTATTAATTGGATTTATTGATGAATATTTTTGGATTGATGGTAAGATCTTGAAGGAGGCTTATGAATTCTATGTGGTAAGACTTTCTGATCTTGAGTTCCTTACTCCAATGATGATGGTTTATACTTGATTATGGTATTCAATTGAATTATTATATGTGATTAGATTAAGAAGATGATGATATGATGAATGTGATGAAATTTCTTGTCTATATGAATTGTGAGATCATGTTAAGGGTATGATGATACAAGGTTGAATATGAATCACTTGTGTGCCTTACTATGATATGACTATGATATGTTGATCTCTCAAATGAAGGGTTGTTATGAAAGGAAATTCTCAAGCAATACCTAATGAGTTAATTACATGATTATAAAAGGGGTTAGTCTCCTATGACTATAATAAAATATGATAATTAAATGAGTCTTAAAGACATTTCAAAAAGGGACTTTAGCTTAGCACCGAGAGAATTTGAGAATGAGAGGAGTTGACTCCCCAATGGAAGGGAGATACACCAAATGTTCTCATGAGATGAGGACTCCAATGCTAATGGGAATGTAGAGGGTTCTATACATATATCTTAGTTCCTTAAGAATGTTGTCTCCATATGAATACTAGCTAGTGGATCCACCTAAGAATGCTATGTTCATGTTTTGGTTCTACCTTGGCAAGTATACAACTTTCTTTCGGTGTAGGGTTTCATGACATCGGATTCCATGTTCAGCTCACATGATCTATTGTAAGTTAAGGTGAATGTTCCAATAATAAATTAAAGTAATAAAGTGAACAATAACTAGGGTGGCTTAAGGTATTCAACTTAGTGTAGGTAGGGGTATGAGACTCTACTTATACATTGCACAAGCTGACCTTGAGGGAAGTCCTAGGAGGTTGCTATTATGTACTTATGATACGAATGAAATGTATATGATGACTTTACATGTTGATGAAACTATATGATGTTAATTTCATTGATGAACATTCTATTGTTCTAAATTGATATATATGATGAAGAACATGTATGATATGTAGATATATGAAATGTAGACATTAGATAAGATCCTTTGTTTAGTTTAATTGATTATGTAGGGTTATGGGTTTTCACATAAGCATTGCACTTGTAAGATTTGGAAGGGGTTGTGAGTAAGAGTCTTATATGTTTTGATGCTATGAACTCTTCTAAATGAATTGTTGCTATGACATTATGTGGGCGTTATTCATGTTCTTATGAAGTCATTCATGTTGATATGACCTTATATGTTCTTAAATGCGCATAATAACTTTTGAAACTGACTTAGCATCATTTTTAACACATGTCCTTTTAAGCATGATTTCAATGGTTTTACTTGTGTATGTTTCCATACTTAGTACATATTATTGTACTAACCCATATCCTTTCGCTTTTCCAAACAATGCATGTTCGGTCCGTTGAAGTGTAGGAGGCCACTTTGCAAGAAGGCTTGGAACTAATTCTCCATGTTATTGGTAGGTCCTCAATATTCGGGATGTTACCATTTCACTATTCTAGATATGAAGTTGTGATGTCTCAAGACACTATTTCATTCCTTTATCTTTGAAACTATTGTTGTAAGCCTATATGTGGCTCTTTGTGTACTGAAGTATGGGCTATGCCAAATGTTGTAATACTCTTTAGATGGTTTAATGTGAGACAATGTTATTAAATATTCCTTATGTATTGGTAATGTTGTCTAAATAAGAACCCTTTGTAAGCTTTAATAATACAAGAGTCAAAGGAAACTTCATATATGATAAGTGAGAGGTCTATGTATACCTTACTATATAAAAGTTTTAAATTTTTCGCATTTTTTACCTATGATATGTTATGACGAATGCTAAAGGCTTGTCCAAGTCCTCCCCGAGGATGATGATGCCGATTATGACTAGGGGGTACCCCCAGTTGTGATATGATCATCCCGTGTTGGCACATGGTGAAGGAATATCAAGGGCTTCTTTGTACTAGTCTCATCTAAAGTAGAGCTACTACAACAAACATATTAACTCAGTGCTTTGCCTTATTTCTCATAGAGTAAATAATTCACTAGGCGTATTAGAGAAGGTACCATCACTAAGTCCTACCAATTGATAATAATTTCTTTTCCAAGGATGGGTCCAGTAGGGCTGCCAACCAAGGACTATTAGGATAACTCTTATGACTTTCTTAGAGATGGTTTCATGCTGTTCCAGACAACTACCCCCTAAGTCCATCATTCCACTCAATATAGGCACTATTACGGTCTTTCACTTCAAGGCTTCTTATCAACCTTCTGTTCATATTCAAGGTTTCACATTTTTAACATTCTTTTCATATTCAAGGTCTTACAGTCTTAACCTTCTTTTAGTATTCAAGGTTTTACATTCTTGACCTCTTTTCTTTATTCATGGTTATACATTCTTAACCTTCTTTTCTTATTCAAGGATTTACATTCACTTAGTGATCTAGACTCATCAAGAAGCGACATCATGCATGATTAGCTCTACCGGTTCAAGGCATATTCTAGAATGCCTCATTTATTCATTCAAGGAAGGGCACCTACTCTAGGTCTACCGATCCTAGTCTTTCATTCATATACTCATTCAATACAATACAAGTACCAAGTAGGGACAACTAGTCAAACAATACAAGATACAACATCATTCTATAAAAGCTCTTCCTATTCCTTCATCACATATCAAAAACTATAGAAGAAGCATATTCAATCATATCATTATAGCACCCATATAAGATTATATAGACATCGCATGAGTACCTTCACTTTATACCTTCACATATACTATGTCATGATCATACCATAATTTACATAATAATGGCGACAAGGCCATGTTCATAACGAATATAACAATTAAACAACGTCACCAGTAGTGGACCACTCAAATCAATGAAAAATTCAATATCAATTCTATGCAAATAAAGGAATTAGGTCAACTCACTACTTTTCAGTAACCATAATCACCATTCCTTAGCCTTTCTGTAACACTCCGAAAATGCCATGACTTAGACTAGAGCTTAATCTTATTAATAATGTTTCCAGACCTATAATAATGTAATAATTTCTTTTGGAAAAGGTTATAGCAAAAACGACAAAGAAAGACTATGACGTTTGGAAACTAGCTAATTTGAACTAGTTGACGTAGCTATGTTTGGTGATGGTTTCTAAGTGTCAAATGAGCTCCAAAACTTGTAAAAAGACCTTGTATAGGTAGTATATAGTATAAAGGGTATAAAAGTTTGATAATTTCAACGGAAGAACCACCCGAAGGGTCCTTGAGGAGGACCCAAACATGGGTGAGCAGGCTGTCTAGCAGCCTGCGAACAGGAAGATTGGGGGACAAGGTTCGCGACACACAGGCCTCACAAGGTGTTCTGCCTAAATATATGTGGGGAAGAATCGCGTGACACGCACCTCACTGCCTCAACCCAAAAATTCCAAAAAAATAATGGGAATTCGCCCCGCGACGTGCAGCCACATCTCATATTCATTAAAATCATATTTTGGGTAATTAACTTCATAAAAAGACCCTTTTATGTGGAGGGTCTTTTGGTTATTTTTATAGGACGACTATATATCGATTCTAGGTCAGTTTTAGATCACTTTTTACACTTCTAAATCAGATTTAAAACCCATTTCCCATATCTCTCAAGAAACACTCTCTTTTTTCAAACTCCATTGAAGAATAAGAAGAGCTTAAGGAAGAAAACGAAGACTTCAAGGTTTTCATCAAACTTTATATAGATTCTTCATATATAAGGTATGGGTTCTTCAATTTTGGGATTTCTTTCTGCAATAAGTCCTTTCAAAGATGGTTTTCAAGAATTCAACTCCTCGGTTTTTTACTTTACAAAATGAATTTTCTTTCTAACTCTGAATTTATGATACGCCATGAAAAAAAATTGTTTTGTATGGTTTATTATGCACGTATTGTTGAGTATTGGACTGGTAATGATACACTTTCGTGTGAAGCATGTTACTCATCAAATTGATGGTTTCGAATGGGTTATTACTTTATAATATGAAAACGTTGAGATTGGAACTATGACTTGAATGAAATCTTAAAGTACCCTTTCCCTTATCCTACATTACGGATTGGTCTTGTATATGATTTGAAGAGTGGTTCTTGGTTATGCTACTGAGTACTTCACTATGTTATGGTTATGAATGTTGTACGTTGAACGTAAATTCTTGAATAAGTAACTTGGAAGAGCGAGAGGTATGTCTTCTAATGTCGTGATTAATCTACACTATTTATGTTAGCCTTTAAATCATGATTCTATGGTATGGAAGTATGTATGATGTTGATGTGTGTATATGCTGGTCTATGAAGATGTTACTTGTGAGATCATGATAAGAACTTGATAAATGGAAGTTACAATATTCTCTTGTTTGATTTACACAAGATGACTATGTTATGTTAATCTCACATACGAAGGGTTAGAAGGAAAGGAAATTCTCATCTAATCAAAAAGATCTAATGATCATGTTTATACAAAAAGTTAATCTCCTATGGATTATGTTAATATTTATTAATAAATAAGTAATTAAAGGTTAATCAAAAAGGGACTTAAGCTAAGCACCGATGGACTAGATATGAGAGATATCCCTTTCCTAGTTGGAAGGTAGGTCGCAATAACTCTCATGAGATAGAGACTGCCACGAATGTGGAACTATTGGTATCTAACATATCTCCTAGTTCTTGATATATTTTGACACCATCGGAAACCATCTAGTTGATCCATCTAGAAAGCTATGTCATGTTTGGTTCTACTTTGGCCGATAGAGCACCTTCTTTCTGTGTATGGTTTTATGACACCGGATTCCATGTTTAGTTCACATGGTATATGTCGGTTAAGGAATATTTTCCCTCATGTAAAATGAAAGACAAGTAAATGGACATTGACTAGGGTGACATGAGGAGTCTACTTAGTATAGGTAGGGGTATGGGACTCTACCTAGACATTGCACAAATTGACTCTAAGGGAAGTCCTAGGAGATTGTTCTTATGTAATATGATAACATGAAAGGTATGGTGCTTATGATATATGTTATTACTCTTATATGAAGTTGGTTACATTAATGAACATGTTATTTGTCTATATTGCTTTATGAGGTGATGTCTACTTATGTTACAAGTTATAATGAAGCAAAGTTTTACTTATGGTCTCCCATCTTATCTACTTGGTTATGTGGGGTTATGGGGCTTGACATGGACATTTCACTTGTAGGTTAGGATGGGATCATTAGTAAGTGTTTTGTTTTGTTATGTTGAAATGATCTATGGAATATGAAATGTTAACATGACTACGATAATGTCTTTTGCTGTATGTTGATGAAATCCTTAACTTGTACATGTTCTATGGTATGTGCGTTGAAAACATTCATGTAACAACCAACAAGTACACCTTAGAAGTTAGATCATCCTTTAGTCTCCACACAACAAATGAGACTTCGAGAAGTCTCATCTAAGCCACTCGTATCATTCATATCATAATAAACATTCTAAAATGAGTAAGAATTTAGAACTTTCTTCACACATAAAGAACTCTTTTCATAATCGATATGCAAGCGGAAGACATAAATTTAAAACATTAAACCTTTACAACATCTCATTGAACCATCTAATGTTTGGAGTATACAACACTTCGGTCTAAGCCTATACGAGACTATAAAATAAAGACTAAGACATAAAGGAATGTGTGAGTATTGTACTCGAATCGATGAGGACTCACCAATACTTTATCTTCAGCCCTTAGAAACCTATCTATCCTACACGGTATATCAATACTTCCAATTCGATACAGTTTAGTCAAAAATGGAAAAGAAGGGGTTAGCATATTAGATGCATAAGTATAGAAGCCACGCAAAAATCATGAAAACGGGACATTTAGTAAATAACATGTTTTTCCTGAATTTTGATTAAAACATCGTACTATAATCATAAGAACAATATTTAACAACATAGAAACATATAAGGAATCATTTAATCAATTAGTCACATTTTTAGGAAAAAATTATAGTAAGCCCTATGAGTGTTACATTAAAGTTCCTTCACTGTACGATAAAGTGCATTCACTCCACCTTAGACACTTCCTAGCATGTAGTTCCCTCACTAAAAGCTATTCTAAGACTCACTTAAATAAGACAAAGAGAGACCGTCCATACAACCTCTCTAGGCATACCTAAATGATCCTTAAGACCATCTATGATGAGATATACACACTTACAATTATATCAATCACATGAACATGAGATCCTCCTACCAAAGTGATTCAAAGGTTCACTTGAGTGAGTATTGAAGCAACCGCCCATACAAACCCTTACAAACACACTTAAGATATACTATAGATTACTTAAGATAGAATCATCCTCACTTAATAATTAGCATACATATAATATGACATTCTCCCCTATAATGGTTATAAAAAGACTTACTTAAGTAAGTCAAGAAGATAACATCCATGATTGACCTCTTGAATATTACCTAAGTAATCCTTAAGAATACCTAAGTTTGGATCATGCCTAGATAATCAACCATCTTCCCTAAATACAGTCATTCTTAAGATTTATCTAGGTAAGATAAGAAGTGAACATTCTATGCCCCCTTCATACCTTAACTAGACAACCCTTAACTATTATAGATAAGTACTTATTAATTTAAAATACTTTCTTTACTTAAGTCATTACATTCATTAGTTCATTTAAGACTTATTCATATCTTAAGGATATTCAAGTAACGGTCTTGGACAAGACCTAGGGACTCTCACAACACCTCATAGCCTATTGTGCAATGTCTAGATAGTGTTCCATACCACCACTAAAATTCATAGAATTTCTCTAATGCTAGTAAGTATCCCACATGATGAGAATAGACTATAACCGACATAGACCATGGTAGTAAAGCATGGAATCCAGAGTTCTAACCTACTCCGATGAGGGTGCTCGACTTAACAATGGTAGAACTTGGACTCATCCCATGTAGGCACATGGTTAAGGAATATGAAGGGCGTGCTTTGTACTCTAGTCTCATTCTTTGAATAGAACTACTTCCCTTACCATACTCACTCGATGCTAGTCTTTGTTCTCATAGAGTGACGTACATTAAAGGTTCATATAAATGGGTTCCATATCAAGTTCATAACGCAATCACATTTACCCTATAAAAGAGGTCCACTAGGGCTACCTTACAATGGTGACAAGAAGCTCATAATGACTCTCCTAAGGATTGATATGATGACATTCCATCGAACCAACCTTAAGTCTATCATTCCTTTACTTGAAGGATACCATTACGACTTTCATCTTCAACATTCATAACCTTACCACTAGTTTCAAGGTTTCACATAAAGAACCATCTTAACATTGTTCAAGGTCTAATGTAATTTATACATACAAGAGTAAGAGGATTTAGAATCCTAAGTCAAGACATCTCATATTAACATTCATACATGCATCAAGTAATGGACACAAGTCAACCAAGACAAGACACAACATATTTCACTTTAACACATGTTACATGTCATTCTACAAGCACATAGAGATAACCATTATCATCTTTAAGTCATACTAAATACTACAATATCATCATCAATATAACCATCATAAACTTATATAGTCAAGTAGGAATCATCATGCATTAACCCTAAGACTGTACACATAAAGCCATAGTCATAGTCTAACGTGATCACCTAAATATCATCAATAGAAGAAGACATACTTTCACATTAATTATTATGTAGATAGATATTATCCAACTTCACATAATCATCGTAATACTTCAAGTAGTGCCGGCAAGTCCATGATCATCATAATACATAAAGTAACGTCCGACAAGGCCACATCAATTGCAAGTAAAGCACATAACACCGCCACCATAAGTGGACCATACCAATCAGAATTATAATACAAATTCTATACATAATATTAAGAGAGTTAGGGCAGCATACAACCCATTCCATCTCACTACCTTAATCCAAAGCTAAATCATCCAATTCAACAACATAAGGCCCTTACCCATGGCCATTAACATCAATTCACTACATAAACTATAATACTCAATGAATGTAGGTCAATTCAATATAGAATTGTCAATCTAAGACCAATTACAAATAAATTGAATACAATTCTTACATCATTCAACAGCCTAAAGAAAACTACACTATAATTCATAATCATAAAGTTAATATCAATTCAATAAGCTTAATATTCAATATATATGAGAAAATATAATACTAAACTTGATCAAATTGAAACAGCCTATAAACAAATTAATCATAATCTTTACATAGATTAAAAGACCATAATAAACTACACTTAAGTTCATTAATATCAACGAATGATCACATAACTCATATTTTTGTCAAATTGAGAGATTTGGGAAGGTCAAGGGTTCATGGAGAATTTCATTGGAAAACATTAATTATACATCAATAATATCATATCTGAATGTTTAGAAACCTTTCATGCAAGAAACCAAGACTAAGAGTAGAAATTGGACTTTTTAATGTTTTCGAAATCTTTGAAAATCATCTTTTAAATTGACTCTAAGGTGAAACAAACCCTTAAATGAAGAATCTCATACCTTATTAAAAGAATCCAGTGATAATTGAAAAAGAAACTCCATTGAAGATCCATCTTCAAGCTCTATCTTCACCTTGAGCTCTCATAGAGGTTTTGAAGAAACTCTGGAAGGGAATGTGTTTTGATTTAAATGCTAGGGTTTAAATGAGAGTTTAATGACTTATATACTCTTAAAATACCCATAAACACCAAAAATAACCGTCCTCCTATTTTATAACACTTGAGGCAAATTTTCCAAAAACCCCAAGCCTTAAAAGAAAACTGGCAGCTTCCACATCACCATCAAGCCCAGCATCGACGGTCTATGGGTGAGATCACGCCCTGTCGATGGGTTCTCGTTAGTTGCTCCTGAAAATCCTCAACCTGCAGGCCACATGTCTCAATCGATGCCACCCATCGACGGGACATCGCCTTGTCGACTAACCGTCGTTTGGGGCAGTCAATTACCACTGCCTGTCAGTGTTGAGCTCCAAGCTGGGGTCCTCCTTCTACGGCCCCTTGTGGGTCCTACGTGGAGTTGTACCCGAATGTTTCCAACCCAAATATGTTGGTGTATGAGTTTCATGACGTACCACATCAATTTCGTCCAAAACAAACACGTAAAACTCAACAAAACATGCATAGACACACAAGGTCGTTTCAAGGCAAACCTTTCGAATGTCATGGACGTTCTTGGATGTTTCACCTCCAAACTTTATGAAAATTGAAAGACTGCCTATAAAAACCATTATAACTCATACAATGACCTCATTAACTCATGGAACACACAATTAGGCACATAATCACATATGAGGCACATAGGTGACTTAGTCGTTGAACATCTTGGTCATCCCTTGACATTTGACTTCTAATACACCTAAACTCGTAGAAACTGCCTCAATACTACATTTTAGACAATTTTAGGAACTTAGAACATCATTACAATGATGTTAGGCTCTATCTTAATCTAAGTCATTTTTGGAGGTGTTATAAATACATATGACTTAGAATGCTTTCCAAAGAAATGATAAATGATCCTTTTTCATGCTTGTCCTTAAATATTTATGTGCATATACCCATACTTAGTATATGTGACATACTAAACCCATTCCTTTATATTAATACAAATTTAGGGCCCGAACATTGAAGTTTAAGAAGGAAGATTGAAGAAACTTGAAACTCTTTCTCCAAGTCTTGGTAGGTCCTCATGTTCGGGGATTCTAATTTTTCAAATTCTATCTTACGAAGACTTTAGTAGATTTTAAGAATACTAGTATTTCCATTATGTTCTTGGGATTCTTTTGTAGTAAGGCATATATGGAATATTGACTATTTATTGGCTAAGTCTGGATTCGTACTCTTTAGATGGTTTTATACATGTGAGATTTTTTTAATATCATTTGCTATTATGAATATTAAGTATCAAGTCTAAGTATAATTCACATAGTATTAAAAGTTTTAATTTTCCACAAATTTGAACTGATGACATGTTATGATGAATGCTAAGAGGCTTCTTTGAGTCCTCTAAGAGGACACCGACGCCAGTTGCATCTGGGTGTACTCTCCGGGTGTGAAAAACTTGGTATTAGAGCATGAGGTTAAATATCCTTAGGATTAATGTCTCACTAAACCACGTTACGTAGTATCTTGTTCATGGTTTTGAAGCGTGCCACAATTATTTACTAGCGGGTATGTGATGACTAGGAAACTTCTCTTTTCTTGATACTCCTATGTCGTGCCCTAAGAGTTTTGACACTATCTGCCTTTTAGCATCTAATTCATTCGTTTGGTTTTAGGCGACGAACACAAGAAGGACAGCTTCGAGAAGAGTAGGAGATGAGATTGCGAATGCGGGAGCTACTCCTTAAGGCAATAGAAATGCTCCTCAAGTACAAGCTGCTACAAACAAACAAGTTCCGGTCAATCTTCCGTCAATGATGGATGGTGAGGCGAGGGTAACCCTACTTCAAATGCCCCAAGTCGTCACCACCCAAGCTTTGGCCCTTATGGCACAAGCTAACAGGGAGGTTGTTCCTCGAGAGAACCAACATGCTAACACTATGCCTAGCCATTTGAGGAATTTTATGAGGATAAATTGTCCTATGTTTTAACAATCTAAGGTTGATAAAGACCCCCAAGACTTCCAGATCTTGTTTTCTATGGGGGTGAGTACTACTTAGAAGGCTGAGCTTGCTGCCTATCAAATCAAGGATGTGGCTTAGACATGGTACAATCAATGGAAGGATAGTAGAGCTTTACGAGGTGGTCCCGTGACTTTGGGGGCCTTCGAAAAGGAACTTCCTGACAGATTCTTCCCAAGGGACCATAGGTATGAAAAGGTAGAACAGTTTATCAACCTTTGTCAAGGAGGTATGAGTGTCAAGGAATACTTATTGAAATTTATTAAGCTGTCCAAATATGTTTCCTCTTTGGTTTCGAGTGATAGGGATAAGATGAGCGGTTTTGTAACGGGCGTGTCCGAAGAGCTTGAAGAAGAATTTGTGCAGCCATGCTTCATGATAATATGGATCTTTCTAGGTTGATGTCTCATGCTCAACAGGTTGAGGATAGTCGTCTAAGGAAGAATAATAGGGAAGCTATGAAGGCAAGGTATTTTGAAAGTTGTTTTTCTTAGAGTAGGCTTGTTGTGCAAGACAAGCTTACGTTCAAGAATAGGTTTTCAAATCAGGTTCCTTCTAATTTCTCCATCAATCACAATGATAGAGGTTCTAATCCTAAACTTCAAAAGGGGAGAAATGTTGATCCACCAAAAGAAAGACCAACTTGTGGTAAGTGTGGTAAGAAACATGTGGGTGAATGCATTGTTGGAACTAATAGTTGCTATGGTTGAGGAAAAGGTTGCCATATGGTGAATTATTGTTCAAATGTGAGAATTCAAGGTAAGGGGAATAGCCAAACTCAACCAAGCGTTCCTAGTTCTTAAGGTCCAAAAAGGAACCGTTTCTATGCACTCAAGTCTAGGGGTGAACAAGAGAACTCTCCACATGTTGTGACGGGTATATTACACATTTTCTCTGTTAATGTTTATGCATTTCTTGATCCAGTTGCTACACTTTATTTTGTAACACATTTCGTATCTAGAAAATTTGATGTACTTCTTGATGTTTTAAGTTAATCCTTTTCGGTTTGTATCCTAATGGGTGACCCAATTGTTGCAAAAAGAGTCTATAGGAAATGTCCTGTAATGCTGCCCAATAGAGTTACTCTTGTTGATTTGGTAGAACTTGACATGTTTGAATTTGATATCATCTTGTGTATGGATTTGCTTCATGCATGCTTTGCTTCTATAGATTGTAGAACAAGGGTAGTGAAGTTCCAATTCCCTAATAAACCTATTCTAGAGTGGAAGGGGGGAAATTCTAAGACAAGGGGTAAAATTATTTCGTTCTTAAAGGATTGTAAGATGATAGACAGGGGATGTTTATACCATGTTGTGAGGTTAAGGAAATAGAACGTGAAACTCCTTCGATTGAATCAATACTTGTAGTGAGGGAATATCCAAAGGTCTTTCGCAATGACCTTCCAGTCATTCCTCCCAAACGTGAAATTGACTTTGGCATTGACTTATTACTGGATAAGAATCCCATGTCAATTCCTCCATATAGGATGGCTCCGATTGAATTGAAAAAGTTGAAGCTCCAACTCAAAGATTTATTAGACAAGGGGTTTATTCATCCTAGTATTTCTCCATGGGGTGCTCTGGTCTTTTTTGTGAAGAAGAAGGATGGGTCTCTTTGAATGTGCATCAATTATTGCCCACTTAATAAGGTCACCATAAATAAAAAGTATCCTTTCCCTCCAAATGATGATCTATTTGATCAACTCCAAGGTGCTAGTTATTTTTCCAAAATTGACTTGTGGTCGAGATATCACCAACATAGGCTGAGAGGTGAAGATGTTCCCAAAACAACTTTACAAGCTGGATATGGTCACTATGAATTTTTGTAGTTATGTCTTTTGGTTTAACAAATGCACCGGCGGCGTTTATGGACCTAGTGAATATAGTTTTCCGAGATTACCTCAACTCATTTGTGATTGTGTTCATCGATGATATTTTGATATACTCCATGAATAAAAATGAGCATGAGAGTCACTTGAGGTTGGACTTGAAAGTCCTCAAAGAACACCAACTCTATGCCAAATTTAGTAAATGTGAATTTTGGTTGAGGTCAGTTGCTTTTCTTGACCATATTATTTCTGGTGATAGTGTAGAGGTTGATCCAAAGAAGATGGATGCGATCAAAAATTGGCATAGATTTTTGAGTCCCATAGGAATAAAAAGTTTCTTTGGTCTAGCCGGGTATTATAGGAGGTTTGTTGACGTATTTTCGTCCGTTGCTTCTCCTTTGACAGATTTGACCCAAAAGAAGGAGAAGTTTGAGTGGTCAGAAGATTGTGAAAAAGGTATTCAAGAGTTGAAAGACAAGCTTACCTCCGCTCCGGTGTTGACCTTACTGGAAGGTAATGAAGTCTTTGTAGTGTAATGTGATGCTTCCTGAGTTGGCTTCGGATGTGTCCTCATGCAACATAGCAAGGTGATAACATATAATTCTAGGCAACTGAAAGTTCATGAGAAGAATTATCCAATGCATGATCTTGAGTTAGCTGCTGTAGTTTTTGCCTTGAAAAAATAGAGACATTACTTGTATGGTGTGCATGTTGATGTGTTTACTGACCATAAAAGTCTTCAATATGTGTTTATACAAAAGGCGTTGAACCTCCGCCAGAGAAGATGGTTTGAATTGTTGAAGGATTATTACATAAGTGTCCTTTACTACCTGGCAAGGCCAATGTTGTTGCGGATGCTTTGAGTCGTATGACTATGGGTAGTGTGTCTCATGTGGAAGAAGAGAAGAAAGAACTTGTTAAAGATGTTCATAGGTTGGCTCGTTAAGGTGTGCGGTTAGAAGATTCCCCAAATTCTTGATTTATGGTCCATCATAACTCTGACTCATCATTAGTGGTTGACGTGAAATTTAAGCAACATCTTGATCCTCTATTGAATTAGTTGAAGGAATCGGTACTTGATAAGATCAATGAGTCATTCTCCCAAGGGAGGATGGTATTCTTAAGTACCAAGGGAGATTTTGTGTACCGGATGTTGAGGATTTGAGAAATCAATTTCAAGAAGAAGCCCATGGTTCTCGCTATTCTATACATTCGGGTTCCACCAAAATGTATCATGATCTAAGAGAGATCTATTGGTGGGATGGTCTGAAAAGGGACATAGCAGAGTTTGTTGCAAGGTGTCCAAACTGCCAACAAGTTAAAGTCGAGCATCTAAAACCGAGTGGTTTAACCCAAATCATGGATGTCCCTACTTTGATGTGGGAATCCATCAATATAAATTTTGTTGTTGGGTTGCCTCGAACCCGGAGCAAAATGATTCAATATGGGTTATTATGGATAGGTTGATCAAATCTTCCCATTTTATTCCTGTTAAGTCTACTTACACGGCTGAAGATTATGCAAGGATCTACATTGATGAGATTGTGAGTCTTTATGCGATTCCTTTGTCCATCATTCCGGATAGAGGTGCCCAATTCACTTCTCGGTTTTTGTAGGATTTTCAAAAGGGTTTAGGTACTCAAGTGCAACTTAGCACCGCATTTCATCCTCAAACGGATGGTCAAGCGGAACGTACCATTCAGACCCTTGAAGACATATTAAGAGCATGTGTTATTGAATACAATGGAAGTTTGGATGATCATTTACCTTTGATCGAGTTCTCTTACAACAATAGCTATCATTTGAGTATCTCCATGACACCTTTTGAAGCTCTTTATGGTAGAAGGTGTAGGTCTCCGCTTGGATGGTTTGAGGTTGGTGAGTCCTCACTTCTTGGTCCAGAGATTATCTATGAGGATATAGATAAAGTTCAAAGCATAAGAGATAGACTTAAGACAGCCTACATTAGGCAAAAGTCTTATGCAGGCAATTGAAGAAGATACCTTGAGTTTGAAATAGGTTATCATGTGTATTTGAAAATTTCACCTATGAAAGGGGTGATGAGGTTTTGTAAGAAGGGGAAGTTAAGTCCTCGGTAGGTTGGCCCATATGAGGTTTTAAAATGAATTGGGAAGGTTTCTTATGAGTTGAAACTAACTTGTGAACTAGTTTCAGTTCATCACGTGTTTCATGCTAACATGCTCAAGAAATTCATAGGTGATCCGCTATCCATTCTTCCTATTGAAGGTTTAAGGGTGGATGAAAACCTCTCTTATGAAGAGGTTCCGGTTGAGATCCTAGATCGCCAAGTAAAAAAGTTGAGGAACAAGGAGGTTGCCTTTGTAAAATTTCTATGGAGGAACAATCTTGTCGAGGGTGCAACAGTGGAGGCTGACGCCGAAATGAAGTCCTGCTACCCTCACCTTTTTACTGCTTGAGGTTTGACATATCTCGTAGTAAACAAATTATTGAATAATCATGAACTTGACTTGTTTTCTAAATAGGTGCATGTTTTGGTAAGTCATACCAATTTGAGTTAGAGAAAGCTTTCATACTCTATTCTTGCACTTATATGAAATATGTATGCATATTTCTTCTTGATATTTTGTTGTTTTGTTGTTGTGTTGAGAATAATGATAGCATGGTAACTCCTTGATGCATTTTGAGCTCATTATAATGTTGAGAAGGAAATTCCTCACTATGTGTTATGAAATGTTAAGCTCTTATATGTTTGTGCATCATGAATTGAGTGCTATATGTAATGTTGTGATATGCGTTGAAAGTAGTTGTGAAGTATTCATTATGATCTTTTTTATGATGTTGTTTGTTAGGCTGCTAGTTTTAAGTCTATTCCTACTTTCAAAAAGATTTTAGTGTCATTCGGGGACAAATGTTCCTAAGGGGGGGGGGATAATGTAACACTCCGGAAATGCAAAATGACTTAGACTAGGATTAATCTAATTAATAATGTTTTAAAAAAAATTCCAGACATATAATAATGTAATAAGTTAATTTGGAAAAGTATAGAGCTAAAAGACAAAGAAAGAACTTGATGTCCGGAAACTAGCTAATTTGAACTAGTTGAGATCCCTATGTTTGGTGAAGTTTTTGAAGTGTCAAATGAACTCCAAAACATATAAAAAGACCTCGGATAGGTACTAGTACACATGGTCCAAACATTCGGTAACGACACCCCAAGAACCACCCGAAGGGTCCTTGGGGAGGACCCAAAGATGGGTGAGCAGGATGCCTAGTGATGTACCGTGGTTTCACAGTACTTACAACGTCTTTTCCTTACGTTTAGTGTGTGTCTAAAGCCTTTTCGTACTGATTTTTGGTGTAGGTTTCTCTTTATTTTGCAGGAAATCTGTCCAAAGGAGAACGCAGAGGATTTGAGTAGAAATTGCAGAAGTGACCAATTACGGAGCCCACGACAGTCCATCGTGACTATGACGGTCTGTAGATGGCACCGTAGTTAGATTAAAATGGCTGCTGAAGGAAGTTGGTGAAGTCTAACCAAGTGTGGGACTACGGAAGCTCATGACGGACCGTCATAGCCACAACGGTCCGTCCTGCATATTGATCGTGGTTGTCAGAGAGTAGTTCCAGTACCCAATTTCAAGGAGTTTCTAAGTGTTGTGGAACGGAACCCCTCGACGAACCGTCGTTCTTGAAACGGTCCGTCATATCTCTCCGTCGAGGGTAACAGCGAGTTGATGAAGAAACCAGCAGAAAATTATGCCAAGTATGGAACGACAAAGCCCACGACGGTCCTCATGTCCATAACGGTCCGTCGCAGGGATCGTCGATTCAGACGTGTTTTGGAAAAATTTGCCTTAAATAGAGTCCTTCTTTTATTAGGTTTTATTTTATTATAAATTGTTCAAGAAACCTCGTTTTTGGGGTGAGACTTTTGGATATTTTTTAGTTCTCTTTTTTAAGTATTGAACTCCTGATTTTTGTATTTGATCATACTTTTCTGGAATCAATTGTTGGTGTTTTTGTGAATTATTCAAGTGAATTTCTGGATTTTCTTCATTCTCATAAAAGTAAGTGCATGAATTTTTATATTATCAATATGAATTGTGTGATTATTAGCATGGGTAACTAAACTCCATAATTAGGGTTGTGGGAACCATGGGTATATAACAAGGTAAAATCTAGCTAAAATAACAATTCTAGAATAGTGTATTGCATGTATTGCTAATTCTTTCTCTTAGAAGTCTTTTTAACAGATGGACAACGCTAGAACTCGCCTTATTGCTACTTGCCGGACCAAGGAGGTAGATAATAGGAAAAGAATTATAAACATAGATTTAGTGTATACTATCTAATAGGCTAGTGTCGGTTGGTACGAAGTAACAACATAGTCAAATATAAAATATGATGCTTAATATGAGGTAAAGATAAGGTTTAGTAAAGCAACACACGTAGACAGACCAAAGTGCGGAGTAGGATTTTCTAGATGTCGGACCAAGGATTTAGAGATACCTAACTTATCACTTTGCATGCAAGATAGTAGGAAAGGATTGTTATAGCTAGTACCGAGTTAAGAGCATGTGGGGAACACTTATTCCCTAGTTACTCTCATTACTTGATTAAACTCCAATACTTGAACCTTTCACTTGTTTACTTTAATTTAGCTAATTGCTTTTATTAGTCAAAACCTCCTTTAGATATTTGTTTTTGGAAATTAATTGACTACATACAAATAATAATAGAATAAAGTTAAGTCTGAACCATTTTCCTCGTGGGAACGATCCCCACCTCACTAGTTGGGTTCTTTACTTGATGCGACGACCGCTTTTACTTCTTTTCCAGAAGTGAATTTGAGCGTATCACCTAGCATCTTAAGAACAGGCAGATGGGGGGCAAGGTGCGCGACACACAGCCTCACGAGGTGTTCTGCCTCAAGATGTGAGGGGAAGCCTCGTAAAAGGCTGATACGCACCTAACTGCCTCAACAAAAAAATTTGGAAAAATAATGGGAATTGGCCCTGCAACGCGCAGCCACTTTCCATATTCGTTAAAGTCGTATTTTTTGTAATTTGACTTCATAAAAAGACCCATTTAAGTTCAGGGTCTTCTGGATATTTTATAGGTCGAATATATATTTATTCTAGGTCAGTTTTAGACCACTTTTTACACGTATAAATCAGATTTAAAACAAATTTCCCATCTCTCTCAAGAAACACTCTCTTTTTCCAAACTCCATTGAAGAACAAGAAGAGTTTAAGGAAGAAGATAAAGACTTCAAGGTTTTCATCCAAATTTTCGTGGATTCTTCATATATAAGGTATGGGTTCTTCACTCTTGGGATTCCTTTCCCAAGAGGTCCTTTCAAAGATGGTTTTCAAGAATTCAACTCCTAGGGGTTTTACTCTACAAAACGGATTTTCTTCCTAACTCTAGATTTATGACATTCGACAAAAAGTAATTGTTTTCTATGGTTAATTATGCATGTAATATTAAATGTTGGACAGGTGATGATAGATTTTCGTGTGAAGCATATTTATCATCAAATTTATGGTTTCGAATGGGTTATACCTACTACTTGATAATATGAAAACGTTGATATTGGAACTAAGACTTGAATAAACTCTTAATTAACCCCTTCCCTTATCCTACATTACGGATTGGTCTTGTATATGATTTGATGAGTAGTTACTGGTTATGATATTGAGTATTTCACTATGTTATGGTTATGAATGTTGTAAGTTGAACGTAAATTCATGAATAAGGAACTAGGAAGCGAGAGGTAAGTCTTCTAAAGTCGTGATTGCTATACAATGTTAATGTTAGCATATAAATCATGATGCTATGTTATGGATGTGTGTATGATGTTGCTATGTGTATATGTTGGTATATGAACATGTTACTTGTGAGATCATGATAAGAACTCTATAAATCCAAGTTAAGATATTCTCTTGTATGCTTTACACAAGATGACTATATTATGTTAATCTCACATAAGAAGGGTTAGAATGAAATGAAATTTTCATCTAATCCCAAAGAGCTCATGATCATGTTTATACAAGGAGTTAATCTGCTATGACTTATGATAAGATTTATGAATAAATGACGACATAAAGGTTAATCAAAAAGGGACTTAAGCTAAGCACCGATGGACTAGATATGTGAGGGGTCCCTTCCCTAGTTTGAAGGTAGGTCACAATAACTCTCATGAGATAGAGGCTGCCACGTAATGTGGAACTATGGGTCTCTAATATATCTCCTAGTTTTTGAACTATGTTTCCACCATAAGAGACTAGCTAGTGGACCCACCTAGAAAGATATGTCATGTTTTGTTCTACTTTCATCGGTAGACCACCTTCTTTCAGTGTGGGGTTTTGTGATACCGGATTCCATGTTTAGTTCACATGGACTATGTCGATTAAGGCATATGTTCCCTTATGTAAAATGAAAGACAAGTAAATGGACATTGACTAGGGTGACTTGAGGAGTCTACTTAGTATAGATAGGGTTATGGGACTCTACCTAGACATTGCACAAATTGACTCTTAGGAAAGTCCTAGGAGATTGTTCTTATGTAATATAATAAGATCAAAGTTATCATGCTTATGATATATGTTGTTACTCTTGTATGAAGTTGAATACGTTAATGAATATGTTGTTTGTCTATATTACTTTATGAGGTGATGACTAATTACAAGTTATATAAAGCAAAGTTTTGCTTATGGTCTCCTATCTTATCTACATGGTATGCTTGGGGTTTGGGGCTTTACATGGCCATTGCACTTGTAGGTTGGGGATGTGATCCTTGGTAAGTGTTTTGTATGTCATTTTTATATGATCTATGGAATATGAAATGTTAAGATGACTCTATGATAATATGTCTTTTGTTGTATGTAGATGAAATCCTTAACTTGTACATATTCTATGGTATGTGCGTTGAAAATATTCATATGACTTAGCATACTTTCCAAAGAAATGATACATGATTCTTTTTCATGAATTTCCTTAAACGTGATGTGCATAGACCGCACTTAGTATGTGTGGTATACTAACCCCATTACTTTATATAACTACAAATGTAGGGTCCGGCCATTGAATATTAAGAAGGTCGATTGAAGAAGCTTGGAACTCTTTCTCAAAGTCTTGGTAGGTCCTCATGTTCGCGGATTCTATCTTTTCATATTCTAGCTTACGAAGACTTCAGTAGATTTAAGGAATACCCCTATTTTCATTATGTTCTTTGGATTCTTTTGTATTAAGGCCTATATAAAATATTGATTATTTATTGGCTAAGTCCGGATTCATACTTGTTAGATCATTTAATACATGTGAGACAAGGTTTTTGAATATCGTATGTTATTATGAATAGTAAGTGTGAAGTCTAAGTATACTTCATTTAGTATTAAAAGTTTTTAATTTTCTGCAAATTTTAACTGATGACATGTTATGACAAACACTAAGAGGCTTGTTTGAGTCCTCTGAGAGGACGACGACACCGGTCACATCTGGGGCGTACTTTCCGGGTGTGACACTTTCCAACAAATTCATATAACAAGAGATCTTTACAATAAAAATATATATAAGACTAGGCCAACAATTTATCTATATCAATGGTCCATCAATACTCAATGTAGATATCAACATTATAAGGCAAGCCATGAACAATTCCACAATAATGAATACACATGAATTTAATATAATTAATCCATGATCAATTCACCCACTATAGAGACAAAATCACGAATTCAAGGAATTTATTGGTTCATGGAGTTTCTAATCTTAAAACCACCAATTAACATCAATTACTTCATGAAACATTGATTTAAACCTTTTCATGCAAAAACATATTCTCAGAAGTCAAAATAGGATTTCGATGTTTTTGAAGATCTTTGAAAAGACTTTTTGTTTCACGACCCGGATTCTGGAATTCGAATCACAACCGGCGTCGTTGACCTCTCAGAGGTCTCAGACAAGCCTCATCTTGCATTAATCACATTCATATGGTTGATTTTAGCGGATAATTTAAAACTTTTAAACATATGAAGTATACATAGACTTCATATAGTTATTTCATGAATTCATCATATACTAATCTCAACATAAATGTAACAAGCATCTGTAATAAGAATCAATTCGAAACAGAATAAGAATATATCATAAATATGTTTGCCAAACACGGCCTTATTACAAAAGCTTCGAAATGAAAGTACAAAAGAAAGACTAGGGACAACATCCACTAGATTTGTCTAAAACTAAGGCCAAAATAAATTGTAGCATTCTCGAAATCAAGAGTACCTACCAAATGGTCTAGAGAAACGCTGATGTCCAAACCGTTGCAAGATCGTCAATTTGTCCCTTAACCTGCATCTATAAAATAGTAAATAGTATGGGTTAGTACACCACTTGTACTAAGTATGGTTGTATGCACACATACACATAGGGATATGCATGATCAGGGAATGATCTTCTTAAACAACATGCTATTTTTTGAAAGCCTAGTCACTAGACTTTCCTAAATAGTTAGTTGTTAATTATGGTATGAATATGATGTATTTTAATGCTTTCAAAGCACAAACCTCATTTTCTATATGATTACAAAACATTAGTATCATCAACATAATCTTAGAACAACTCGAGCGAAGATTTGAGATTTTTGATCCTCTTAGGCCGAGAGCTCCTCTTTGTACACTTAGATTATTTTTCAGTCTTTTTCTTCTTATTGTTTTGTAGTTCAATAATTCTTTTGTTCCTATGTTTTACTTACAAGTGCAATGATTCATTGTAATCCCATACCCACAATGATTCGATGTAGGTAATCCAAGGACTAAGGAATGATTTCCCTACCTTATAGTGAGTCATTCTTTACACTATATATTAATTACCTTTCATAAGCAATTTTCTATTGATCATGCCATTGATTTCATAACTTTCATGTTTTATATATTATACATTTCATATACACAAGACTTTGGAATCGTTGATGTAGCATTAAAACATCTCAAGTGAGGGCCCAACATATGGGACTTCAACCCGAGGGCCTTCTTTAGCAAACATAGAGTCTGCTTCATTCGTTCGTTCGTACTTCACATTATTCATTTCATTCATTCGTACGTTGATGTAAACACCATCTATACCTAGGATGAAGTCTAAGACTCTCATCGGGATCATGAAGTGCAATGACCAAGAATTACCTAATGTCATTACTTGAATCTGATTTCACCTCCTTATTGTCTTGCACAAACACCTTCGGTATCGTTCATTTCATTATCTTTCATACTTTGAGGCTGACCAAATTTTTTCTTTGAGAACATTAACCTTAACCGACATAGATTATGTAAGCATCATGAAATCTAGTGTCTGTCCCACACAAAAAAGAGGTTAAATCACCGGCCAAAGTGACCCAAACATGCTAGCGTATATAGGGAGTCGAATCCTGCTAGATCCCTATATTGGCAGTATAGGTACAAAGACTAGGAGATATAAGGAGACCCATACCCGGCATGCCGGACAGTCTCATCTCATTAGAGTTACGTGAACCTCCGCCCTTCCCGAAGGAAGGCATCACCGCTCATACTAGCCTATTGGTGCTTAGTATAAACTTCTATTACATTCGACTCATACATCATAGAAGCTGGCTTCTAGCATAAGGGAATCATTGCTCATTAGATGATTTTTTATCTCATCATTAGTATTAAGCGTGAATTTTCCTTACACTTAAATATAGAGTATGATTAATACTTATCTCTTGATATTCAAAACTCTCTTAGTTGAGTACTTTTAGTGACCTTTACTTAGGCTTGGTTTAGACTTGTTTCAGCATTAATCTTAGCCTCTTATCATGTTGTCACCATTTTCATTAGTATCATAGATTAACATAATTACTCACCTCATTACGTGAATGTTTATTTCTTCTTTATCTTCTAGTGTTTACTCAAGCATTAAGGAGGCTTTCTTTTAGGTTAGATTTACTTACTCTATTGATGACTGGTCATCTTTACTTTACATTGATGAAATTTGAATTTTCCTTACATATCATCCTTTGGTGTTAATGAGACTGTCTCACACATTCTAACACCTTCATACATGAGTATTCTTTTAACATAGTAGCTTAGGTTTAAGTGAGACTTGTCTCACTTTCTTTAACACCTCATTCTGGTCACTTACTTACTTTAGACCCCTTTAATAATGTTATAACTCACGTTACTTACTTACTTTAGTGTAGTAGATTCTTATCGTCTTGTATGGATGATGAGCACTTCATTCAATGAGTTTCATGAGTTCATATTTCATTCTTTTATAGCATTTGGGAGTTTTCCCAATGAGTGGCATGCCCTTGGTTATGGATTCATTGAATTACTTTAGAAGTGCTTATAATATATTTGATACTCTTACTACACAATATTGACATATGATTAGTACTGGCATAAACATTTGGGTATAGATTACATAACTATCTTTGTTGGCATAGGCCAATTTTACATTCTTTCATGCTTGGTTGGATATGTATATTATTCATTAGCCAATATTTTCATTATTTAACATAATATTGTAGCCATTTTCATGCATCCCTTTTGGACAATATATTGTTAGCCATTTTTTATTGGCATAAGCCAAACATTCACTCAAATTATGATTTCATGGAGATCTTTTTAGCCAACCTTATAATATAACTTTAGGTATAGCGTTGTTAAACATCTTGAACAGCATAATATGATCATTTAACGAACACAACATCATCAACAAGTCACATTTGCAATAGGTATAACAACAAACCATAATCATCTTCATGCATAACAGTTTCGAACACATCTTTACATATTATAATTTTCTTAACCAATTTTGGTCCATGACTTTAGGGTAACGTTTTTAAGACATATTGGAAAACATTATATTAATATTTGATGAATTTAACACCTTCATAACGTCACAATAACAGCAATTCAACATTCGGACAAACACATCAACAGTTAAAACAATTACGGGTGAAACTAACACATTGTCGATTCACGATTCACGTTTTAAGCACTTAATTTATACGATCACAACTTCATAGGTTAATCGACAAATCATATTTCATGAACACTAAACTTAAGATCAGCCAGCACCACATACCAACAATATGATATCTAACTTATTCAACATGGAATCGAAAAGGATACTAGGGACAAAGGAGTTCGACAAGAACATGGGAACAACCTTAGTTTTCAAGATCTTTGAATCGTTAGAAATAAAGCTCTCTTGGATAAATAAATCCAGGAGAGAAACCCATACCTTATGTAGAACTTAATCTACGAAGACCACCTTGAACGAAACCTTGAAGAAATGTTGAAATCGCCCTAGAGAAATCGATAAATTTTCTGCCTTTTTCTTGTGTTCGTTGCTAACTGTTTTTGCGTCCTTTTTGTCTATGGGTTTGAACGTGATTTTTAGGTTTAAGAACCGATCTTGACTCATTCAACTCCGGATTTAATAAGTTGATTAAATAAATTAATTAACTAATTTCTAAAAAGCCCCTCCTAGATTGACTAGAACTAGGGAAACACAATACTTGGTCAAATCTGTAATTTTTCCTAAGAATTTCGTTTTGCCCCTTTAAATTAATTATAATGACTAATTTAATTAATTAAGGTACATAGGGTAACTATTAAAGTTCCCCTACATCAATGGAATAAAAATTAACCCTTTTGGACCATCCTAGGTTAAGTACTAGGATGT
This sequence comes from Solanum pennellii, assembly GCF_001406875.1. Classification (NCBI taxonomy): domain Eukaryota; kingdom Viridiplantae; phylum Streptophyta; class Magnoliopsida; order Solanales; family Solanaceae; genus Solanum; species Solanum pennellii. The sequence goes on along the minus strand of NC_028646.1, from coordinate 15,234,604 downwards.
TTCTTGAGTTGTACTAGGTTAGTGTAATAATTTCGGTTTGACCCCTTTAATTTAATTAATTAGATGTATAATTTAATTAATTAAGTTACCTAGGTTAATTTCTAAAGTACCCTTAAGTCGTTATAGCCATAACTTATCCTTTGAACCATCCTAGGTTAGGTACTAGGTTGTCTTTTTCTTATTTTAATCGAAATCTAGATATTGCTTTGTTATTTCGGTTTTTCCGGTTTAAATTAATTAATGAAGTTTCTAAATTAATTAATTAAGTATCCAATGGTAATTACTAAAGTACCCTTAAGTCGTTACGATCTTAACTAACTCTTTGGACCATTTTAGGTTAGGTACTAGGTTGTCCCTTTCTTGTCCTAACAAAAATCTCCTTTTTATTATTGGTTTTAGCCCTTTTAAATTAATTAATTAATTTACTTAATTAATTAATTAGGTAACCTAGAGGAATTACTAAAGTACCCCTAAGTTTTTAGGACCATAACTAACCTTTTGGACCATTCTTGGTTAGGTACTAGGTGTCTCTTTAACTAGTACTAGGTTAGTGTCAACCCGGTTTTGATCCTAGGTTGTCGGGTGCACGAATGGGTACAATTCGGATAGTCCTAGATTATTTAGTTATTTAGGGCAGTAAATTAAAGTCTAGAATTGTTAGGGAGGTTAGACTCCACATGGAGTGGTCCCTTGTGCACGTTTTTCCCCTAACTACTCTAACCGAATTCGGTTAGGGTTGTCCCCTCCTTTGGCAGCTTCTTCACATGTCTTTCACATGTGCTTGCACATGGGTTGGTTTCACTTTCCTAACTAACTATTATTTATGGTTCCTTTGGGAATGTTTATTTATTGTCTCAAGGATCCTCACTAGGTCCTTAGGCACTACTTAATCTACATATTCATTTTAAATGGTTATGTGCTATGGTTCTAGGATTGACACTTGGATGCCTAGTACCTAATGAATTGGGTTGTGAATCAAAACAATTTATAATTTTAGCATAGGGTCTTCATGTCAAGTACAATTTTAAACAAGCTTGGATCATGTTATGCATACTTGGGTAAATATAGAAATTGTCTCACACCCCTTAGCCAAATTTATATATTATGCCCAATATTTTTCAATATTGGGCATTACGACGCCTATGTACCCCCAATACGCATTCCTAAAGACCTATTAGTTGTTCACTAGGAATGTAATTTTTCGAAATGTTAAATTTTAATTGTGTACTTTAATGATATAAGAATGAAGAAAGAAATCACTATACCTTATTGGCAGAAAGCCCATAAAATTGGGTTGAAAAATTTGGAGAATTTGGGCTTCTTTATCAGGACCCCCAAAATGAACTAAGGTGTCTATAGCCTCACATGTGTCTGAAAAGGTTATTAACATGTAAATTAAGTGTTTTATAGTATGAATACTTAATTTAAAGTGATTTTTAGGTGAAACATCCAAGAACTTCAAAGACGTTCGAAAGTTAGCCTTGACATGTGCTACTGAGTTGTAGTGTGTCTTGGTTTTTTTTTATGTGTTGGTTGGTGCTCAAATTGATATGATAGTACCCTAAGATTTATATGAACGAATTTAGTGTCAAAAATTCCATTAAAACCCCTCCAATGACCGCCAAGGTGTCCTTGAGGAGGACCCATCCTTTGGCCAACAAGCTGCCTAAAGCAGCAATGTTTAGCACATAGGCGAAATAGGTCCGCGTCGCGGACTAGGAGCTTCAAGGGCCGAATGTTTCTCCACGTCCCATATGTTTAGTGGACTCTTCTGTCTCAAAATTTGATCCCAAAAATCATGCGGGAACATCTCCACGTCGCGGACTTGTTCACCGACGAAGATTCTGAAATGAAAGTTAAGCTTGACATGTCTTAAAGTCCAATTAAATATAGGGGTGTTTTGGGTAATTTGGGAGTGAGTTATAAAAATTTTCTAAGACCTATTTAACCCCTTTCCCATGTCAAAACCCCAAAACACTATAAGAAAATTAAAAATCCCAAAACCTTCTTCTCTCCCAAAACTTGCATTGGAGACCAAAATTCAAGTTCAAACTAGGGGCTGGATTTCTATGGTTTCTTCTTCAATATTTCATGGGTACTCATTAAATAAGGTATTTTAATAGTTCATCCTTATTTAATCTTCCATCTAAAGAGTTCAATCAATGATTTTAGAAAATGATTTAAAGACCAAAATTCCCAATTTTCAAACTAGTCATAGGTTCAGTGTCAAATTGATTTCAATGTAATTCTAATGATGTGTATATGTTTAATTACTGTTTTAGTTATGAATTTCAATCAAATTTCATGAAGAACCCATGATCCTCCTAATTTCTCCAATTGGCCTATAATCTAGGTCATGTGATCTTTGATAATATGATGATTAGATTATGCTTAGATTGTAATGAATTGTTTAATTGTAAATTCCTTTATGCAATTGATTATGAATTGTTGGGAATTGATCAAGATGATCATTATCTTAGAGATTTGGTAAGTTGACATATTTCTTCTAATTAGCTGGGAATGTACATTGAATTGTGTTGATTTGTGGGCTCCACTTATGGTGGCGGCTGTTACATTCTTCAACACGTTTATGTTTTATTATCATGACCTTGAAGGCATTAGATGAAATATGAATTGATATGATGATTTAAATGTGTAGGAAATTGAAGGATTTAGCCTTGATTCTAATATCATGTTCTAAGTGAATTGATGTTATGTGAATATATGAATAGCCCTCAAAACTAGTTGCATGACCTAGATGTGGGGATGATGTTTTATGTATATGTGTTATGATCATATTAGGGTTAGGTATGGTCTATATGGATAATGATGATGAGTACTGTTGTAGCATGACCCCTACCTATATGAACCCTACATAAATGTGTGATCAAAGTATGTTAGGAGCCTTCTATTCTAATGTTGGATATGCTCTTGTCCCCTATGATGGAATGTGAGTGTGGGTAGTCTATAGTCCTTAGTACTCTATGTGTGTGTATGACTTGAGAGTTGAGGAATGTTGTAGATGTGTTGTGATATTTAGAGGGTGGCTTTCTCAAGGTTAGGTTATAGCTATTATGCTATCATGTTGACCAATGTAGACACACATACTTCATGCATGACTATGAATAGGGTAGATTCATGATTATTAAGGAAAGAACAGTTTTCTATGCATCATTACCTATTTTCATTCATGTAAAGTATATGATTAATGAAGTTATGAACATGTGTGATTAGAGGTGTTTATGTGATGGTAGATCTCACATTGTATGCACCCACACATGATGTGTGATTGTACGAATATGTGAAAGGACATTCTCACATGAATTAGGGTCTATGATTAAAGGGCATTCTCATCTTAAAATCCTTTGAGATATATGATGTATGAAGGAGCAAGCTCCTAAAAACTTCTTTATGAATTAATACACTAAAGGCTTAAATATATTAAAATGGTTTTAGAGCCTAGCAACGAGTGAACATGACAAATAAGAGTGAAGGATTCACGTTAGTAAGTCTATCTTCCCACAAGAGAACCTTCACATTAAGCAAGTCCGGGTTCCCAACATAGATGTTGTCATATGAGAAGGAAACCTCCATGGTAGTAAGTCAAGGTTTCTAGAAGCAATCTCCATGTTCCATAACTATGTGCTCTCGTAGGTTATACATAGTGGATTAAAGTTATGTATCTATGTACGATTGGTTACACCTTAGGTAAGTATTAATCCTCTCTTTTCAGTGTGGGAGGAGATCATCGGATTCCATGTAGCTCACATTGTCTATGCCGGTTATGGTTAAGTCTCCCAAAGTAAGAAATGAAATAAGATAAGATTATGGACTCTAATCACAACTCCTTGAGAGTATTACGCAGTATAAGTAGGATTATGGACCCTACCCGTGCATTGCACAAGTGAACTTCAAGAAAGGATAAGATTAGTACTTGTATGAAAGTAAGACTTATGTGATGTTATGTATGAGTTGTATCAATGGATATTAAGTGACTTTGATATGCCAAGACATGAATTATGAGTATTTATGTGAAATACGCTTGTGGCTTCTAAATGGGTTTGCTTGGTATATGTGGGGGTATGGGACGTGATGTGTACATTGAATAAGCAAGCTTGTGAAGGAGTTTTGAGGGAGTTTTACTTATTGTATGAACTAAATGAGTTATGAAGAAGGTTGTAATAAAGGAAAGATTACTTATATGATGCTATGAAGTATGTGCCTTATGCATAGTTAAAATGAAAGTGTTATGACTTGTTGAGTATGATATGACTAGTCTAGGATGACTTCTTAGGTACACTTGGTGGAAGTAGTATTATGGTATGCTACCTACACATTGCACTAGTGTCACTTAAGAGTTGTCTTAGGTGATGGTTCTTAGATGAAGTGGATGTCTATTATGTGTTTATGACTTGTGAATATATGTGGTTGTGTTTATGAATCATAACTATGATGAGACTTTCTTAGGTGACCTTAAGGTGATACATTGTACTAAGTACACTTGAGGGTTGCTTAAGGAATGAAGTAAGATAAAACAGAAGTAATCTATTATATGTATTGAAGATGCCTCAAAGTATGATAAGTGGTTTCATGTGTTATTATCAGTAGTATCAATGTCAATATGATGTATGTGAACTATATTTTGCTTATATGTGCCTCTGGTCGTGAAGTTTACTAAAACGACATGTTGCATTATTTCAAATGAAATGTCCTTTTTTAAATGAATATTTTTGCATGGTTACCATACTTAGTGAATTCTTATACTAATACCTTTCTTCTTCATGTTTTTAAACAAAGTGTAGGTGTTGGTGGCTAGAGGATGTCTCCAAAGACAATAGCTTAGATAGATCTCCCAAGTTCAAGTAAAGGAACCCCTATGATTCAAGGTTTGCCTATGTGAATATCTTCCTTTGAGATGATGTAATAGTTAGATTATGTTGTATGTTGTTAAGGGTCATCCCTATTCTATTCTATTTAGTTGTGTCTTATGTTGGCAAAGGAGACTTGGAGGTCTAATTATGCACTTATGATGTATGAAGTGGTGATTCTATCATATGATGTTCTCTAAAAAGCTTAAATGTTCTCTATTTATATAACCATTATGCAATGAAAGATGTCTAAGGGCTTGTATAAGTCCTTGGAGAGGTCAAGTACGTTGTGTTACATCTAGGGGTGATCCCCGGTCATGACGAACTTGGTATCAGAGCCATGTTTTAAAAGTGTATTTAGGGTCCAAAATCTATTGTTGCCACGTCTAGTAGAGTCTCGTTAATCAGTGGTGAGTCGCGACACATCTATGAGCGAGAGGGTATAGGACGATAGAGTTTCACTTACTTCACTACTCTTGCGTCGTGCCATACAACTTAGCTCTATATGATCCCTCCTTTATATTTCCATACAACTTAGCTCTATATGATCCCTCTTTTATATTTCCTTTTCTGGTGGTGTTTTAGATGTGATTGCTCGGGAAGTATGATGTCTCAAAGCTTGAGGGAGAAAAGGTGAGTTTTGATGATTACCTTGGTTTTGTGGGTTGATGAGCAGTTCTGAAGGTGAATTGAGTATTTCTTGATGTGTTGCCATTTATGGCCATATATGATTTATGAGAACTAAGATATTATGTTGAAAAGCTATGATATGATATGATTCTAGATAGTTAAGATATGTTAAAGTTTAATGGAGTTCCTTATGGAATGATAGGTTGTTATACGGTTATATATGAGGATAGTGTAATATTATGAAATAGTATTGAAATTTTTTGGGAGGAAAGTGGTAAATAGGGGAATAATGATGTTGGCCTTATGTTTTAGAAATTTATCATAGTTGCCCATGTGTGGATTGGAGTCTTTGGTGTAGACTTTCTCCTAAGGAGGAAGATGGGTGTTGAATCATGTAGGGTGGTTGTGAAGTGTGCTAGCTAATGAGAGAACCCTTATGACTAGGTGATTAGTTCTCGTATGAACCTATTCTAAGAGAGGGGAAAAGGGGGAAAAAGGGAGAAAGGGTTTAATTCCATATGTTGGAATTATGTCTTTGCCCTAGAATGACTTAGAGGGTAGTATGTACCCTTAACTCTTAAAAGGAAAGTAGAAAAATTGATGTTGACCTACTTTAAAGTGGTTAGTTGATTTTAAGTTGATCTTATGTATGGTCAATTGAGGAAGTGCTTAGGTTGTACCTAGGCATATTTGGTTGGAAGTCTACATCCAGAGGTGATGACCTTTGTAGGTTGAATCAAAAACTACTAGTCTTGTTATGACGTGGTGGTGAAAGGTGATGAGATATGGAATTACCTATAGTATTCATGGAGTAGTTAAGTCCTCATGGTTGTGAGTATGACCTAACCTTTAGGTGATAAACTTACAGGAGAAATGGAACTTGAGGGATACCTGTTAATGATTGAGATGGTAAGCTCCTTAAGATGAGACTAGGAGTGAAAAAACCCAAAGGATGTCAAACCTTCTTACATGAGGAGTATGTAGGTTTGGTATTGACTTGCCTTGACCTTAATGTTTAAGGGCATGAGCTGATGAATATGCGAGTATGCTTATCCCATGTGGGGAATAATGTGCCTAGATGGTAAGGTTATGAATGCCATTAATGGTTATATGTTGAATTCCCTTTAACTTCCCTTTGATAAAAATCACTTTTAGTGATAGTTATGGAGTGGACTAAGTTATCTACTCATTTGGGATCTCTTGAATTCCTCACCTAGTGGAGTGTGAGTGAATAGCTAAGGGGGAAATGGTTACATCTTGAGAGATGGAAGGAGGTGAGGTTAATAAAAGTTAGCATGATCATGACCCAAATAGAGGGATGTGTGCTTGACTAGAAGCATTGGTGAGTCCAAGTCGTCTTTGATGGAATAAGTTTCTCTTAAATGGGTTTACCCTAAGTGGGGGATGATAATGTGTGTAGTAGAGTTGTAGATATCCCTATTTTTTCCTTCTATTCTTACTCAAACTTTAAACCAAAGAGTTCCTAAGTAGCTTGTGTATGATGAGAGTCTTGTATATGAATATAAGTTGCATGTTCTCCATATGTTATGCATGTCTTAAATGGTAATATGTAATGCATGTTATGAAAGGTCATTATTGAATGAAAAAGGGATTTTGATTAAAAAAAAAAAGGATGTTTCTCATGTTGTTATACCTCTTGATATTCTAAATGTGCATCTAATTTCATGAGATGGCTAGATGAGCATGTTTTATAACACCTTTTAATGTGAGGGTGTTTTGACCCAATAATGAGGTGTTGAGTTATCCTTAAATAAAATGAAGAGTCCCTTGAAAATGTGTCACTTTTTTGAATAAGGAAGTGTTGTTGTAGGCCCACTCTTGAGAAGTGATGGTATGTCTAGCCAATGTCATCAATGTGAGCCTAAGAATTGTAGTAACTTTCAAAAATGATGCATGTATATGAAAGGTACTGTCATGCTAGAAATTGAGAGTGTATGAAATGACTTCCTATTGTTGTGATGTGTGTGGTATGAGCTGCCATTTCTGACTTCATCAAGAAGAGAGTTTGAGCATGCTTTGGTTTGGAGTAAAGAAATCCTACTTAAAATGAATTGACCTTTATGCATTGATTTTATGTGAACTCTATAATGCCATGTGTGTATGTTGTGACTAAGAGAAGGTAGTTGTTCCTTGAACAAAAGTTGAACAGGGCAATGTAATATATGACCTTTATGGTATCATGTTTAGACTATTACATTGCAGTTGACCTAGGTGATTCATGATTTTTGTGCAACTAAGTGAATTGCTTAATTTCTCATGAGTTGAAGTGTGGATTATGCCTATGTGTGCAAGTGAAATCCATTTTACGTCTAACCTTATAATGAGATAATGAGAATGCCAAAAAGTTGGAGAAGGTAGTTCCTACAAATGGGAAAGAATATCAAAAAGCATGTAAGCATGGAAGAAAACATAAGAGTAATCCATCTTTGGTGTTGTTTCTTTAGCTGCATGATAGTATGTCACATCCCGAGACCACATCCTAGAAGATATGGCACTCTCGGATTGAAACCGACATACTTGACCTCTCGAATGTCTTGTACAAACCCTTTCATATCGTTGATTGCATATAAACATATGAAAAGTAGTCTGGAATTAAAACTTTTCATAAACATTCTATAGGTCTTTAAAAACCCTTTCATAAAAAACTCATAGGAAATACTAAGTCTCAATTAATAAAATCTTAGACACGAGAATACTTTGGGACACGGCCCATACAATACGAATATAGAAATACTGTCTATTACAATACTTCAAAAGAAATAAAAGACATCTATGCCCTCGAGTCAAATGAGGACATACTTTACTCCACTTAAATGATTCTACGATCCAAGTCTTGCTTCCCGAATGCTCCTAACCTAAAAACCACTATAGAGATAGATAAAAGCATGAAATTAGTACAACCACATGTACTAAGTATGGCATAATGCATAAAAATCCATGAAAATGACCATTTATTGGAAATATGAATCTTTTGATTTAAATATCATAATATAATCATAAGAATAACATTTAAGAACTTAGAAACATATAAGAGATCACTTAGACAATTTATCACATTTTTAGGAGCAACATTACAGTAAACTACTTCATTGTACAGTGAACTTCTTCACTGTTACAATGAAGTTTTCTTAGCTTCACTTTAGATACTTTCTAGCACGTTGTCAACTCACTAAAATCTATCCTAAGACTGACTTAAGTAATACAAAGAGAGACCTCTCATGCACCTTCTCTATACACACCTAAATGATCCTTAATACCACCTATAATGATACCAACACACACCTACAAGACATCACACATATGAACATGAGATTCTTCCACCAAAGGTGATTCTAAGTCTCACTTGAGTGAGTTGTGAAGTGACCCCCCATACAATCCCTTACACACACACTTAGGATATCCTATAGACTACTTAAGGTAAAATCATTCTCACTTAATACAACAACATATAGATGAGATGACATTCATCTTCCAAAGACTATCAGAAGACATACTTAAGTAAATCAAGAATATAACGTCCATGATTGACCTCTTCAAGATTACCTAAGTAATCCTTAAGAATGCCTAAGGATTATATCATGCCTACATAATCAACCAACTTCCCTAATTAGAGTCATTCTTAAGACTTATCTAGGTAAGATACGAAGTGACCATATGCCCCCTTCACACCTTCACTAGACAACCCTTAACTACTCTAGATAAGTACTTATTCAATTAACATGCTTTCTTAACTTAAGTCATTACATTCCTTAGTTCATTTACTCTTTCATCACATAAAGACACTTAAGTAATGGTCTTGGACAAGACCTAGGGACTCTCACTAACATCTTCAAAGCCTATTGTGCTATGTCTAGATAGCGTCCCATACCACCACCTAAACTGCATAGGACTTCTCCCATGCTAGTAGGTATCCCATATGATGAGAATAGGAAATAATCGACATAGACCATGATAGATAAACATGGAATCCGGAATTCTAACCTACTCCAATTAGGGTATTCTTCTTGCCAAGGGTAGAACTAGGACACATCCCATGTAGGCACATGGTTAAGGAATATGAAAGGTGTGATTTGTACTCTAGTCTCATCCTTTAACTAGAGCTACTTCCCTTACCATACTCACTCGGTGCTAGCCTTTGTTCTCATAGAGTAATTTACATTAAAGTTTCATGTAAAGGGGTTCAATATAGACTTCATAACCTAATAACATTTACCCTACAAAAGAGGTCCACTAGGGCTACCTTACAATAGCGACAAGAAGATCAAAATGATTTTCTAAAGGATTGATATGATGACGTTCCAACCAACCAACCTTAAGTCCATCATTCATTACAAGAAGGATACCTTTACGGCATTCGACTTCAAGGTTCATAACCTTACCACTAGGTTCAAGGTTTCACATTAAGACCCTCTTAACATCATTCAAGGTCTCATGTCATTCATACATCCAAGACTAAGAGGATTTAGCATCCTAAGTCAAGACATCTCATATTCACATGCATACATGCATCAAGTAAGGGACACAAGTCTACCACACAAGACACACTAGGACTTCACTTTATCACATATTGCATATCATATTTATGAAGCACATAGGCACAACCTTAATCACCTTTAGATCACCCTATACACTACTATAATATCATCAATATAGCCATCATAAGATTCAATAACCAATTAGGAAGAATCATGCATCATGCCAAAGACTACACATATAAAGTCATAGTCTAACATGATTATATAATACCAATAGAAGAACCCATACTCTCACATTACTTCACATGTGGATAGATATGATCTTACTTCACGTAAATCAACTTCACAAATCATTATAGTAGATCAACTAGTGCCGACAAGGCCATGATCATCATAATACATAGAGTAACGCCAACAAGGCCACATCAATTGCAGGTAAAGCACATAGCACCGACACCATAAGTGGACCATACAAATAACAACATAATTGAAGTCTAAATAATCATAAAATAAAGAGAATTAGGTCAGTGTACCATCAATCCATTATGTCTACTTCAATCCATGTCTAAATCATCTAATTCACTACCATAAGGCACTTACCCATAGCCATAACCAATAATTCAATACATAAACTAGGTAAATTAAACGTAGATTCATCAATCTAAGAAAATCTGGATATCAATTCAATACAATTATTACATCTATTAATAGCCCATAAAAAACTACTCTAGAATTCATAAACATTAAGTGGAAATCACATAACCCATAAAGTACTCAAAAACTAGGGTTCATCAATTACATGGGTTTATAGGTTAATTGAGTTAAAATCATCTAGTTAAAAACAATTCAATCAATATACAATGCTTTAAAACTTTAATTCAAGAACTCATGGATAGATCATGAAATTGGACAATTCATCTTTGAAAACTTTAGAAAGCTCTTTGAAAGTTGGGATCCTCGATGAATAAAGTTTCAAGGATAAAAAATCGTACCTCACAGAAGCTAATACACCAATTTTATGAAATAATCTCCACTCAATTCTCTAATCCAAACCCTTCCTTGAGTTTTGGCTCCAATCGAGTTTTAGAGAATTTCTAAAGGAATTTAGGTTTTGATTTTTGAAGAATGAAATCTTCTAAGTGTTAAAGTCTTATAAACATGTTTGAATTACCCGAAATATCCCTAAGTAACCTCTCTTTATCTTATATGGACGTGGGGTAAATTTACAACTTCACCCCTAACTTAATAGTAAACCTACGCAAGGAAACAAGTATCATCGACGACTGGCAGTTAATAGACCATTTGTCCAAAAATGGACGGTCATGTCCTCTAGTCGTTTTGTTCAGAGATTGACTTTGGGAGATTGAGATCCCTAGGCTGAGTCTTGACCCACGACACCCATCGACGGGGCGTCGACTGGCCCCACGAGCCGTCATTTGCCTATGTTTTTTGGAGCCTAGTCTAGACAGCCTTGGCTCTAGAGAAGGACTCTTGGTTGGTCCTTGGGGACTTTCACCCGAATGTTTCCAACCCAAATATTCTTTTATACGAGTTTAGGACATCCCACATCAATTTCATCCAAAATTATAACGTAAAACTCTATGAAACATGCCAATACACAGAAGGTGGTTTCAAGGCAACCCTTTCGAACGTCATGGACGTTTGACCTCCAAACTTCACGAAACACGACACACTGCCTATGAACACAATAATAATTCATTTAAAGGACCATATAACCAGATGAATCACACATAAAACATATATGAAGCACATAGGTGACTTAGTCGTCGAATTTCTTGGTCGTCCCTTGATGTTTCACTTCCAAATCACCTAAAATCTAGAAACTGCCTCAATAGCACATTATAGACCATTTTAGGACCTTAGAATATCATGAAAACCATGTTAGGCTCTATCTTTACCTAAATCATTTTCAAGGTATTACATTCTCCCCCACTTGGACTACATTCCTCTTCGAATGACATTGCCACTCTCCGAACACTTCCCTAAATAAAGATTCAAGTAGAAGCTCATGACCATACCATATAACACATTATACAATACAAACATCTAGAAAAACATAAATTTCACATAATTATGATAATCACAACACAACAAGAAACTAGAATAAATTCTAAAACTCATTATGCCATATAACTCACATCCTTCATTCCAAATAGCAAAACTCATTTTATATTCAATATCATGCTCATATACATCAGTTCTAACAACATTGCAACAATTTTCAACCAAACAACGACTTAGTCAATTTCCCAAAAAGATTTACAGTGAGCAGGCATTTCCTTATAGTGAATTGCCAAAAAATTTCAAAAATGCAACCTTTAGGAAATTCATGATAGAAACATGATAATATGCAAGAAAAAATCACATTAACACATCTTACAACATAATCATAACTTCATAAAATGCACAATGCAAGGAATCAATGAAATTCATTTTTAACAAGACTCCTAAACACAACGCACATGCAACATGCTTCTATGACTTTCTATCCCATCTATTAATAATACTCCCCCACTTTGAAGGAACTCAAACCACTAAAGAAAAGCAAGAATTTACCATAATCTTCCTCATACGGCTTTTCTCCTCTAGTCCGGAGTGCATAGAAATGCCTCTTACTTGGAGCATTATCCTTTGGAACATTAGGAGCAACATGCATAACCTCTCTTCCTCTAGCCTCAATGGTAGGACAATCTATCCCCTTGTGTCAATCTTTACCACATCCAAAACAACTCCCAATACCCAATAGACATTCCATATAGTTTTTTTTACACAAGAAGCACATGTAGGTTTTCCATTTTGAGAACCACCTCCTTTCTCAAATTTCACCTTAGATCTCCTAAGTTCTTCTTGAGTTTGAGCCCTCTTCTTGGACCTAGTTTTACCTTTGTCACTCGAACCACTTCTTATCAAGTTCCTAGAAATCCATCCAAGTTTAGACTCCTCAATAGATTAAGCATACACCATGAGTCTAGCTAAGGTCATATCATCATGTAGCATGGTCGTATGACATTCTTCCATCACTAGATCGGCGACACCCGTCACAAACCCACGCATCTCATCCCTAGGGTTAAACACTAAGGATGGTGCATATCTAGACAACATTGATAAATTTAAAAATTACTCATTAACACTCATACTGCCTTTCTTTAGATTGATAAAATCCTCTACCTTAACCTCCCTCCTCTCACGGGGAAAGTACATTCCTAGAAAAGCTTCCTTAAATTCTTCACACTCAATAGGACCCGTCTCAACCGGCTGATTATCCTTCAATTGAGTGTACCACACTTGATAAACATCCCTCAATTGATACGAATCCAACTCTACCTTCTCCCTATATGTAACCCCCATATCACTTAACACCTTGTACACACCATCTAGAAACTCTTGGGGATCCTCTCCCTCCTTAGAGCGAAGAGAGATAGGAGGATTCATCATCAGAAAATCTCTCAATCTAGATGTCATAATCTCTCCACAACATTCACTCTAGGCTTCATACTCAAATTCACTTGAGTAGTCACGGCTCGGTCTAAGACAAGCAAAGCCTCTTTAATCTCTCTATTAGACAATTTAGGGGGAACCACCAAAATTTCATTACCTCCTTCCACAATATGGACTTGATCACCTTAAGAACCTTGAGCAACTTGCTCAACTTGTTCAACATGAGGAGGAATCTCCTCATTCACATCATTCTCTTCAACGCTCCTATTGGGTGTCCTCCTCGTATTCATCTTCCTACAAAAAACAAGGAAACCCATAAGAAAAGAATACTCATAAATTTCACTCTACGGCACGACATAGGAGTAGAAAAGAAGGGAAACCCTATCTTCCTATAGGATCTCTCCCATAGATGTGTCTCAACTCACATCGATGGTCAAGACTCTACTAGACGTGACTTGATGGCACTTTTGGATTCCTAAGGCCACTTTCATAACCTATGCTCTAGTACCAAGCTTTTCACATCACGAGAACACACCCTAGAAGATATGTCACTCTTGTAGTGCAATCGGCGTACTTGACCTCTTAGAGGTCTTGTAAAAACCTTTTCGTATCGTTCATCCCATATAAACATATAAAAAGTAGTGCAGCATTAAAAATTTTCATAAACATTCTTTAATTCTTTAAAAATCCTTTCATATAAAACTCAAAGAAAATACTAAGTCTCATTTCATCATATCTTAGACACGAGAATACTTTGGGACACGACATATACAATACGAATATAGAAATACTTAGTCTATTACAATACTTCAAAAGAAATAAAAGACATCTATGCCCTCGAGTCAAATGGGGACATACTTCACTTCTTTTGAATGATAGTTAGATCCAACTCTTTCTTCTAAAATGTTCCTCACCTACCAACCAGTATAGAGATAGATTAAAGCATGGAATTAGTACAACCACATGTACTAAATTGAGCATAATGCATAAAAATCATGAAAATGGAAATTTATTGGAAATATGCCTTTTTTAAAATATCATAATATAATCATAAGAATAACATTTAACAACTTTGAAACACATATGAAATCACTTAGACCATTTATCACATTTTTAGGAACAATATTATTGTAAACTACTTCACTATACATTGAAAATCTTCACTATTACAGTGAAGTTTTCTTAGATTCACTTTAGACACCTTTTAGCACGTAGTCCACTCAGTAACATCTATCTTAAGACTCACTTAAGTAAGACAAAGAGAGACCTCCCATACAACCTGTCTACGCACATTTAAATGATCCTTAAGACCACCTATAATGAGACCAAGACACACCTACTAGACATCACACATATGAACATGATATTCTTCTAACAAAGGTGATTCTAAGTATCACTTTAGTGAGTTGTGAAGAGACCGCCCATACAATCCCTTACACAGATACTTAAGAGATCCTATGGACTACCTAATATAGAATCATTCTCACTTAATACAACAACATATAGATGATATGACATTCTCCTTCCAAAGGCTATCAAAAACTTACTTAAGTAAATCAAGAAGATAATGTCCATGATTGACATCTTCAAGATTACCTAAGTAATCTAAGACTACCTAAGGCTTAGATCTTGTCTACATAATCAACTAACTTTCCTAACTAGAGTCATTCTTAAGACTTATCTAGGTAAGATACGAAGTGACAATTCCCATGCCCCCTTCACACCTAAACTAGACAACCGTTAACTAGTGTAGATAAGTCCTTATTCAATTAACATAAATTCTTGACTTAAGTCATTACATTCCGTATTTCATTTAAGACTCATTCATCACATAAGGACATTCAAGTAATCGTTTTGGACTAGACCTAGGGACTCTCACTAACATATTCAAAGCCTATTGTGCGATGTCTAGAAACCCCTTCAAGAAAGACAGAGTTGCTTGAGCTGGTGCACTCAAATTTATGTGGTCCAATAAAGACAAAGACATTGGGTGGTGCGCTCTAATTTGTCACTTTCATTTATGATTGCTCAATAAAACTTTGGGTCTATGTCTTGAAGACTAAAGACCAAGTGTTAGGTGTCTTCAAGCAGTTTCAGGCTTCAGTTGAAAGAGAAACTGGAAAGTACTGATAATGGTTGTGAATATTGTGCACCATTTGATGAATACTGCAAGCATCAAGGTATTACTTATTAGACACCAAAAGAGTCCTCCCAAGACTCTTCATCTTAATGGTTTGGTTGAGATGATGAACAGGAGCTTGATGGAAAGAGTTAGATGTTTGCTTTCTGAAGCAAAGTTGCCGCAACTCATTTTGGGGTGAGGCTTTATTGACTGTTGCACATGTTATAATCTATCTCCTATTGTTGCTTTGTAAAGTGATGTACCAAATAAATTTTTGTATGGAAAGATGTTTCCTATGACCATTTGATAGTATTTAGTTGCAAAGCCTTTGTAAAATATGTCGAAAGATGAGAGAAAGTTAGATGCCAAGACAAGGTAGTGCATCTTCATTGGATATGGCCTTGATGAATTTGGTTATAAATTTTATGATCCAATTGAGAAGAAACTTGTGAGAAGCCGTGATATTATTTTCATTTATAATCAACAATTGAAGATATTGACAAAGCGGAGAAACTAGAATCTTCATGTTTGATGGTATAGTTCATCACATTGAAGTTCCTCACACAAGTATGCATGATGTTCTTCGGCTTGATGATCATGGTGATGCCCATAATCATTTATCGGATCAACATGTTGATGTTAATAATAACATTGATATTGTTATTGATGATTATAATGCTTATGAAGTTGTGGAGAATCAAATATTCTGCTTCGGAGGTCCACTAGACAACAGTGTCCTTCCTCCTGTTATTCACAAGTATGTGTTAATCACTGACAGGGGAGAACCTGAATGTTATGAAGAGTCCATAAAATATGAGAACAACAATCAATGGATTGAAGACATGCAAGATGAGATGAAGTCTTTGCATGAGAAACACATTTATGAGTTGGTAAAATTGCCTAAAGGCATAAGAGCTTTGAAAAGAAGTGGGTGTTCAAAGAAAAGTTGAAGAACACAACTTGTAGTCTAGTGTAACGACCCACCATTACACCCTAGAAGTTAGAGAATCCTTGAGTCGTCACACGGCAAACGAGACTTAGAGAAGTCTTACTTAAGCCACTCGTATCATTCATTGCATAATAAAACATTCTAAAATGATTAAGAATTTTAAACTTTCTTCACACACGAAGAACTCTTTCCATAATCAATACGTAAGAGGAAGACTTCCATTTAAAAAATTAAACCTTTATAACATCTCATTGAACCATCTAAACTTTGGAGTATACAATATTTGGGATTAAGCCCATACAAGACATAAAATAAAGACTAAGACATAAAGGAACATGTGGATATTGTTCTCGAATCGATGAGGACTCACCAATATTTCTTCTTCAACCATTAGAAACCCATCCATACTCCATGGCATATCAAGATTTCCAATTCCCTACACTTTAGTCAAAAAGGGAAAAGAAGGGGTTAGCACATTAGATGCACTAAGTACGGAAACCATGCAAAAACCATGAAAAAGGGACATTTAGTAAATAACATGTTTTTCATGAATTTTGATTAAAATATAATACTATAAGCATAAGAACAACATTTAACACCTGAGAAACACATAAGAAATCACATAATCAATTTATCACATTTTTAGGAAATCATTACAGTGAGCTAGTTCACTGTTACAGTGAATTCCTTCAATGTTACAGCGAAGCCTATCAACTTCACCTAGAACAATCTCTAGCTTGTAATCTCTCACTAACAACTATCCTAAGACTCACTTAAGTAAGACAAAGAGAGACCGCCCATACACCCTCTCTAGGCACACCTAAATGATCCTTATGACCAACTATAAGGAGATACATACATTTACAATACACAAAACCCATAAACATGAGATCCTCCTGCCAAAAGTTGTTCTAAGGTTCACTTGAGTGAGTTGTGAAGCGACCACCCATACAATCCCTTTAACACACACTTAATAGATCCTATAGATTACCTAGGATAAGATCATACTCACTTAATACAATAGCATACGTATAATAGGTTATCAAAAGACTTACTTAAGTAAATCAAGAAGATAATGTCCATGATTGACCTCTTCAAGAATACCTAAATAATCCTAAAGACTACATAAGTTTGGATCATGTCTACATAATCAACCAACTTTCCTAACTACAGTCATTCTTAAGACTTATCTAGGTAAGAGATTAAGTGACCATTCATATGCCCCCTTCACACCTTAACTAGACAAACCTTAACTACTATAAATAAGTACTAATTCATTTAACATGCTTTCTTAACTTAAGTCATTACATCATTATTTTATTTAAGATACATCTATCACATAAGGACATTGAAGTAATGGTCTTCGACAAGACCTAGGGACTCTCACTAACATCTTCAAAGCCTATTGTGCAATATTTAGATATCGTTTAATACCACCACCTAAATTTCATAGAAGTTCTCCAGTACAAGTTGATACCCCATATGATGAGAATAGGCAATAACTGACATAGACTATGGTAGCAAACCATGGAATTCGTAGTTGTAACCTACTCCGATGACGGTGTTCTACTTGCCAATGGTAGAACTTGGACACATTCCATGTAGGCACATGGTTGAGGAATATGAAGGGCTTACTTTGTAATCTAGTCTCTCATCCTTCAATAGAGCTAGTTCCCTTACCATACTCACTCAGTGCTAGACTTTGTATACATAGAGTAATTTACATTAATGTTTCATACAAAGGGTTTCATATCTTATTCATAACCCAATCACATTCACCCTACTAAAGAGGACCCCTAGGGCTACCTTACAATGGCGAAGAAGATAACTCATCATGACTTTCCTAAGGATGATATGATGTCGTTCCAGCCAATCAACCTTAAGTTTATCATTCATTACATGAAGGATACCATTACATCTTTTGACTTCAATGTTCAAAACCTTACCACTAAATTCAAGGTTCCACATAATGACCCTCTTAACATCATTCAAGGTAACATGTCATTCATATATTCAAGACTAAGAGGATTTAGCATCCTATGTCAATACATCTCCTATTCACATATCTTTAATGCATCAAGAAGAGGGAATTAAGTCTACCTAATAAAGATATTACTTTCTCATAACACATGTAAGAAGTCATCATAACTACCTTAGTCAGACATAGCCATTTAAGAGTACAACATGTAACCCTAACACAACCATACAAAACTTCATCACATAGCATCATAAAAGAGTAATCATAACATAACCACTCACACAAGATCATACAAGTACTATAAGGTACTTTACTTTTAACCTTCATAAATATCACATATTATCTGTCATGTTTCAAACCACATGTTCACACAATCCATAACATCTTAGACATGATTGCATTACCTCTCATCTACAACTTCACATTATACCTTCATATAAGCCCTAAATATGATACTAATACAATTCATAAAGTAATGTCAACGAGGCCACATCTTTCACAAAGGTAACACATAAACATCACCACCATACGTGGACAATATCAATCATCATTGTAATACAAAAGATATACATAATATTAAAATATTTAAGGCAGCATACCACCCATCAAATCTCACAACTTCCATCCATAGCCAAATAAACCAACACAATACTCAAAGGTTCTTACCCATGGCCATGAACATCAATTCAATTCAATAAGATTAATATACAATGGATCTAAGAATATAAAATACTCATGTGATTAATTTTAATCAACCTATAAACCATACAATCATAATCTACACATTAATAAAGAGCCCATAATAATCTACACATGAATACATTACTAATTAGCCATGATCAATTTACTCATATTTTAGTCAAATTGAGAGATTTCAGAAGGCCAAGGGTTCATGGAGAATTTCATTGGAAACATCAATTATACATCAATAATATCATATCTTAATATTTGAAAATGTTTCATGCAAGAACCCAAGACATAGAGAAGAAATTGGACTTTATGTTTTTGAAATCTTTGAAAATCATCTTTGATATTGAATCTAAGGTATTAGCAAGCCTTAGATGAAGAACTACCATAACTTATTAGAACAAACCAATGGTAATTGAAGAAGAAACTACATTGAAGATCCATCTTCACCTTGAGCTGTCATGGAGGTTTCTAAAGAAACTTTGGGAGGGAATGGGTTTTTATCTAGGTGTTAGGGTTTGA
This sequence comes from Solanum pennellii, assembly GCF_001406875.1. Lineage (NCBI taxonomy): Eukaryota > Viridiplantae > Streptophyta > Magnoliopsida > Solanales > Solanaceae > Solanum > Solanum pennellii. The sequence continues at coordinate 15,214,893 of NC_028646.1, read as the reverse complement.
ATGAGAGTTTCATGACTTATCTACTCTTAAAATACCCATAAACACCCAAAATAACCGTCCTCTTAATATATAAGACTTGGGGTGAATTTCCACAAAAACCCCAAGTCTTAACAAAAGTTGGCAGAAAAATGCAGCATCATCTACGCCTAGCATCGATGGTCCGTTGGTGAGACCACGCCCGTTTGATTGATTGTGTATGAAAATCCTCCAACTGCAGGATACATTTATCCATCGACTCTACCCATCGATGGGCCTTTGTCCGATCGACTGGCCATCGGTTGGGGCAGTCGATTGCCACTGCCTGGCAGTGTTGAGCTCCAAGCTGGGGTCCTCCTTCTAGGGCCCCTTGTGGGTCCTAGGTGCAGTCGTACTCGAACTTTAAACCTTTAAGAACGCACGTCTAGGTACTATCAACATCTCCAAACAATTTAAACATCAAACAAGCCACGCAACATGCTAAAACACATCCAAACTCACAAGGACGTCAAATGGCCATCTTTCGAACGTCACCGGACGTTCTTGAACGTTTGACCTCCAAAGTCTACCAAACTCAACATGCTGAATCTAAATACATTATCAACCATATAAGGACCTCATAAACTCATTACACACACATAAGCACATGAAAACACATAAGGCACATAGGTGACTAGTCATCGAACGTCTTTTTGTCGTCCCTTAACGTTTGACTTCAAACTTAACCCAAATCTTTAGACACTGCTTAAAACAACATTTTAAATTATATTAAGACTTTAAGACTTCATAACACACACATTAGGCCCTAGTTTCACCTAAGTCATTTTCAAAGGTGTTATATTCTCTCCCACTTGGAAAACATTCGTCCTCGAATGACACTTGCTTCATTTTAGACATTATCAAAAGATGACTAAATCAAGACTAGCAGCACAAAACCATACCACACAATACTCCTATAGGAGAAACATCACTTTCATATAAACAAGAGACTCACAACACAACAAGAAGATAGAAACTAATCTACAACTCATCATGCCATAAGACTCACATTTCTTATTTTATTTAGGAGAAACTTCATTCCCAACACACTATTTTGCTTATATACATCAATTCTGGACACCATTCAACGATTTTACACCAAAGAACAATTTATTCATTTTCACAAAATCTTTATAGTGACCTCAAATTTTCCTACAGTGAACATGTTGTACAATCTAACAATGCATCATTTGATAAATTCCTTACAATGATCAACAAAACAATCTTACATAACAATTTGCACATGCAAACTATTCACCTTCATGAAACAATTAGCAACCTACACTAGATGCACATGAACCATGAGGAAGATATCATGCATGAAAACTCATTTTCTCATCCACCAAAACATCCATATTATAAGGAGAATGTTTGAAACTCATTTTTCACAAAAGAGTCCTACAATAAACCAAGATACTAAGAACTCTTTATTTTAGGCTTGAATCAACACATAAAGAAAGGTTAGGGCTACCTCACTCCCAACAACCATACCCTTCACCATACTCTCCCACTTAGGAGAAACTCATTCTAAGGTAAACATAACATATACAATAAGGAACTCCCTCAAGGCACCTTAAACTTTACTAATAATCTCTCACCAAAGTCTATCTCATAAAAACTAAATACTCTCAAAGGTCTAACCATATAACCACTACATCCCCCTTACTAGGAGAAACTCGCCTTTAACTTTCAAATCTCATCACCTTTCTTTCTAAGGTTGGGTTTTTAAACAACTTCAAACCATCTCAACAACCATTCCTTCACATTTCTAGCACTATACCTTACCGTTTGTTCCAACTATACTACCCTTTAGAAAGGTAACTAGACCAACCTAAGGTTACCTTTATAACGTCTCATATCTCATCTAACAAGTCATATTTCATCTTTTATCTCCCGTTACCCAACTTCACAAAGTCAAACTCAAAGGACCAACACATAAAGGAACAAGGAAAAGAGACCATATAGAAAGCTCTTAGGCACGATTAAATGAATGAAGAAGTGAAACTTTTCCTAGCACCCAATAACCTCTTATTCATAATGTGGCACGCTTTACATTATGAACAGGACTAATAGATGTGGTTCATGAGACAACTAAGACACTCCCAAACCTTATGCTCTAGCACAAACTTTGTAAAGACCCACAAGTACCCCTTAGAAGTTAGATCATCCTTGAGTCACCACACGGCAAATGACACTTCGAGAAGTCTCACTTAAGCCACTTGTATCATTCATTGCTTAATAAAACATTATAAAAAGAGTAAGAATTTTAAAATTTTCTTCACACATGAAGAACTATTTTCATAATCAATACGCAAGCGGAAGACTTTCATTTAAAATATTAAACCTTTAAAGCATCTCATTGAACCATCTACACTTTTGCGTATACAAAATACTTGGGACTAAGCCCATATAGGACATAAAATAAAGACTAAGACATAAAGGAACATGTGGATATTGTCCTCGAATCGATGAGGACTCATCAATACTTCATCTTCAACCCTTAAACACCTATACATACTCCATGGCATATAAAGACTTCCAATTACCAACACTTTAATTAAAAAGGGAAAACAAGGAGTTAGCACACTAGATGCGCTAAGTATGGAAGTTATGCAAAAACCATGAAAAAGGGACATTTAGTAAGTAACATATTTTTCATGAATTTTGATTAAAACATCATTCTTTAAGCATAAGAACAACATTTAACACCTTAGAAACACATAACAAATCACATAAGCAATTTATCACATTTTTAGAAAAACATTACAGTGAGTTAGTTCACTGTTACATTGAATTCCTTCATTGTTATAGTGAAGCCTATAAACTTCACCTAGAACACTCTCTAGCATGTAATCTTCTCACTAAAAACTATGCTAAGTCTCACTTAAATAAGACAAAGAGAGACCACTCATACACCCTCTCTAGGTACACCTAAATTATCCTTAAGACCACCTATAATGAGATATATACACTTACAATAGACCAAACCCATAAACATGAGATCCTTCTACCAAAGGTTATTCTAAGGTTCACTTGAGTGAGTTTGAAGCTACCGCCCATACAATCCCTTTCACACACACTTAAGAGATCCTATAGATTACCCAGGACAAGATCATTCTCACTAAATACAATAGCATAGTATAATATGATATTTTCCCTTCCAAAGGTTATCAAATGACTTACATAAGTAAATAAAGAAGATAACATCCATGATTGACCTCTTCAAGATTTCCTATATAATTCTTAAGACTACTGAAGTTTGGATCATCTCTACATAATCAACCAACTTTCCTAACTAAAGTCATTTTGAAGTCTTATATGGGTAAGAGATAAAGTGATCATTCTTATTCCCCCTATACACCTTAACTACACAACCCTTAACTACTCTTATAAGTACTTATTCATTTAATATGCTTTCTTAAGTTAAGTCATTACAATTATAAGTTCCTTTAAGAGACATCTCTGACATAAGGAAATTCAAGTAATGGTCTTGGACAAGACCTAGGGACTCTCAGTAACATCTTCAATGTCGATTGTGAAATGTCCAGATAGCGTCCCATACCACGACCTAAACTTTATGGAACTTCTCCAATACTAGTAGGTATCCCATATGATGAGAATAGACAATAACCGACATAGACCATGGTAGGAAAGCATGGAATCCGAAGTTGTAACCTACTCTGATGAGGGTATTCTACTTTCCAATGGTAGAACTTGGACACATCCCATGTAGGAACATGGTTAAAGAATATGAAGGGTTTACTTTGTACTCTAGTCTCTCGTTCTTCACTAGAGCTACTTCCCTTAACATATTCACTCGGTTCTAGCCTTTGTATACATAGAGTAATTCACATAAAAGTTTCATACAAAGGGTTTCATATCTTAGTCATAACCCAATCACATTAACCCTACCAAAGAGGTCCCCTAGGGATACCTTACAATGGCGACGAAGATAGATCATCATGACTTTCCTAAGGATGATATGATGATATTCAAGCCAATCAACCTTAAGTCCATCATTCATTACATGAAGAATGCCATTACGACTTTCAACTTCAATGTTCATAACCTTACCACTAGGTTCAAGGTTCCACATATAGACCCTCTTGACATCATTAAAGGTCACATTTCATTCATGCATTCAAGACTAAGAGGTTTTATCATCCTAAGTCAAAACATATCGTATTCACATATCTTTCATGCATCAAGAGGAGGGACTTAAGTCTACCTAATCAAGACATTACTTTCTCATAACACATGTAAGAAGTCATCATAACTACCTTAGTTAGACATAGCCATTTAAGAGTAAAACATTTTAGCCTTAACACATCCATATAAAACTTCATCGCATAGCATCATATAAGAGGAGTCATAACATAATCACTCACACAAGATAACACAAACAATATAAGGTACTTTACTGTTAACCATCACAAATATCACAAATTATCTAAAATGTTTCAAACCACATGTTCACACAATCCATAACATCTTAGACATGATTACATTACTTCACATCAAAAACTTCACATTATACCTTCATATAAGACCTAAACATGATACTAATACAATTCATAAAGTAATGTCAAGGAGGCCACAACTTTCACAAAGGTAACACATAAACACCGCCACCATAAGTGGACCATATCAATAATCATTGTAATACAAAAGATGTACATAATATTAAGAGATTTAGGGCAGAATACCACCCATCAAATCTCACAACTTCTATCCATAGTCAAATCAACCAACACAATACTCAAAGGCTCTTACCTATGGCCATAAACATCATTTCAATTCAATAAACTTAATATACAATGGATCTAAGAATATAAAATACTCATGTGATCAATTTGAAACAGCCTATAAACCATACAATCATAATGTATACCTAAATCAAGAGTCCATAGCAATCTACTCATGAATTCATTACTAATTAGCCATGACCAATCTACTAATATTCAGTCAAATTGATAGATTTGAGAAGTTCAAGGGTTCTTGGAGAATTTAATTGGAAAACATCAATTATACATCAATAATATCATATCTTAATGTTTTAAAACGTTTCATGCAAGAACCCAAGACTTAGAGTAGAAATTGGACTTTTACATCTTTTTGAAATATTTGAAAATCATCATAGAAATTGACTCTAAGGTTATAGCAAGCCTTAGAAAAAGAACTCTCATACCTTATTACAAGAATACAATAATAATTGAATATTAAACTCCATCGAAGATCCATATTCAAGCTCCATCTTCACCTTGAGTTCTCATGGAGGTTTTCGGAGATACTTTGGGAGGGAATGGGTTTTTAGTTAGGTGCTAGGGTCTAAATGAGAGTTTCATGACTTATATACTCTTAAAATAGCCATAAACGCCCAAAATAACCTTCCTCCATATTTATAAGACGGGGATAAATTTTCGAAAATCCCCCAAGCGTTAAAAGAAAGCTGGCAGAAAAATGCAGCACCATCGACGCCCAACATTGACAGTTTGTTTGTGAGACCACGCCCCGTCGATGGGGTTCGTTGACTGTGTCTGAATCTCCTCCACCTGCAGGATACATGGATCCATCGATGTCACCCATCTACGGGCCATCGTCGGATCGACTGGCCATCGTTTGGGGAAATCGATTGCCACAGCCTGGCAATGTTGAGCTCCAAGTTGGGGTCCTCCTTCTAGGCCCCCTTGTGGGTCCTACGTGGAGTCGTACTTGGACTTTAAACCTCTAAACACGCACTTCTAGGTATTAGGACACATCCAAATAATTTCAACATCAAACAAGCCACCCAACATGCTAAAGCACATCCAAACTCACAAGGACGTCAAATGGCTATCTTACGAACGTCACCGGACGTTCTTGGACGTTTGACCTCCATACACTACCAAACTCAACGTGCATACTCTTAACACCATTATCAACCATATAAGTACCTCATAATCTCATTACACACACATAAGCACATGAAAACACATAAGGCACATAGGTGACTTATCGTCGAACGTCTTGGTCGTCCCTTGACATTCGACTTCAAACTTAACCCAAATCTTTAGACACTGCCTCAAACATCTTTTTGAACCATATTAGGACTTCAAGACTTCATGACACACACACATTAGGCCATAGTTTCACTTAAATCATTTTCGGAGGTGTGTTATACCTAGACACAAAGTTAGATTGGTTGTTAGTAGATTTGGTCAAAGAAAGGGTATTGACTATGAAGATTTATTTTCTTATTTTTTGAGAATTTCCTCGATTCTCACATTTCTAGTGTCACACCCAGAGCGCATACCCCAGATGAGATCGGCGTCGTCGTCCTCTTAGAGGACTCAGAAAAGCCCTTAGCATTCGTCATAAAAACTCCGAAAAATTAAAACTTTTAGATTTTATTTGAAGTAATACTTACACTTCATGCTTATCATTCATAAACAATACGATATTCTAAGATATCTTTCTCACATATATAAAACCATCTAAGAGTACAAATCTGGACTTAGCCAATAAATAGTCAATATGCCATATAGGCCTTAATATAAAAGAATCAAAGAAACATGATGGAAATAGGATATTCCTAGTATCTACTAAAGACTTCATAAGATGGAAAAATAAATGATAGCATCCCAAACATGAGGACCTACTAAGACTTGGAGAAATATTTCCAAGATTCTTAAAACCGACCTCCTTAACTTCAATGGTCGGAACCTACAGTTGTACTAATGTAAAGTAATGGGGTTAGTATGACACATGTACTTAGTATGGCTATATGCACATAACACTTAAGTACACGCATGAAAAGGGATCATTTATCATTTCATTAGAAAACATGCTAAGTCATGTGAACGTCTTCAATGCACATACCATAGAACATATACAAGTCAAGGATTACATCAACATAAAGCATGATCATAACTAAAGATATATTATCATAGAATCGTGTTAACTTTTCATATTCAATCATATAACATTACATACATACCGATGATCCCATCCCCAACCTACAAGTAAAATGGTCATGTGAAGCCCCATAACCCCACACAACCAAGCAGATAAGATAGGAGACCATAGGTAAAGCTTTGCTCCATATAACTGGTAACATAATTAGTCATCACTTCATATAGCAATATAACCCAATAACATATTAATCATAATGAACAACATCATATGAGTGTAACTTCATGTATCATAAACATATACCTTTCATGTTATAATATTACATAAGAACAATCTCCTGGGACTTCCATTAGAGTCAACTTGTGCACTGTCTAGGTAGAGTCCTATACCCCTACCTCTACTAAGTAGACTCCTCAAGTCACCTTAGTCAACGTTCATTAACTTGTCTTTCATTTTACCATGAGGTAACATAGGCCTTAACCAACATAGACCATGTGATCTAAACATGGAATCCGGTTTCATAAAACCCCAAACCTAAAAAAGGTGGTCTACCGGCTAATGTAGAACCTAACATGAAATAGCTTTCTAGGTGGATCCACTAGCTAGTATCCTATGGCGGAAACATAGTTCAAGAACTAGGAGATGTATTAGAGACCCATAGTTCCACATTACATGGCAGCCTCAATCACATGAGAGTCATTGTGAACCTACCTTCCCGCTAGGGAAGGGACACTTCTCATATCTAGTTCATCAGTGCTTAGCTTAAGTCCCTTTCTTGAATAACATTTAGGTTGTCTATTAGCCTACACTTATCATAGGTCATGAGAGATTTACTTTTTGTATAAACATGATCATGAGCTCTTTAGGATTTGATGAGAATTCCCTTTCATCGAAACCCTTTGTTGTGAGATTAACACATCATCAATCATATTGTGTTAAGCATACAAGAGAATATCATAAACTTGCATTATCGTATTCTTATCATGATCTCACAAGTAACATGTTCATAGCCCAACATATCCACATAGCAACATTACACATACTTTGACAACATATCATCATGAGTTATAGGCTAACATAGACATGAGGGAGTAATCCCAACTTTAGAAGATTACATCTTTCTTCCAAGAACCTTATTCAAGAATTTACGTTAAACTTACAACACTCATAACCATAAAATAGTAAAATACTCAATATCATAATCAAGAACAACTCTTGAGTTCATATACAAGATCAATGCATAATGTAGGGTAAATGATAAAGGTCATTTAAGAGTTCATTCTAGTCTTAGTTCCAATCCCTACATTTTCATGTTGTCAAATAGTAGAAACAATCATACGAAACCATCAGCTAAATAGGAACATGCTTCACACGAAATTCAACCACATAACATACTCATCAAATTATGTGGAATAGACCATAGAAACACTTACTTTTTAGTGAAAATCATAAATCTAGGGTTAGGAAGAAAATACGTTTTGTAGAGTAAAAACCCTAGAATTGAAGTTCTTGAAAACGATCTTTGAAAGGACCTCTTGGGGAAAGTAATCCCAAGAGTGAAAAACTTATACCTTATATATGAATAATCCATAAATATTGGATGAAAATCTTGAGGTGTTCGTCTTCTTTCTTAAGCTCTTCTTGTTCTTCAATGGAGTTTGGAAAAGAGAGCGTCTTGAGAGAGATGAGAGAAATCTTGTTTGATCTGATTTCTGACGTATAAAAGTGGTCTAATACTGACCTAATATCAATATATAGTTGTCCTATGAATTACCAAAAATACCCTCAACTTATATGGGTCTTTTTAATAAGTTAAATTACCAAAAATACTATTTTAACGATTCCGGGAAGTAGCTGCGCATCGCGGGACAAAATCTTGTCAGTTTTATTAAATTTTGAGTTAAGGCAGTGAGGTGCGTGTCATCCTCGCGTCGCGATGTTGCCTCTTAAATCTTTAGGAAGAAGACCTCGTGTTCATCTCGCGGCGCGCACCACACCTCCGTATTTTGCCTACTCACAGGATGCCAGGCATCCTGCCCACGCATGTTTGGGTCCTCCCCAAGGACCGTTCGGGTGGTCCTTGGGGTATCGTTACCAAACATTTGGACCCTTTGTACTACATAATACCTATACAAGGTCACTTTACAAGTTTTGGATTCTATTTGGTACTTCAAAACCTTCACCAAACATAGGGATGTCAATTAGTTTGAATTAGCTAGTTTCCGGACGTCAAGGTCTTTCTTAATCGTTTTGGCTCTAATATTTTCCAAATGAGTTGATTACCTTAATATAGGTCTGTAAACATCATTTTTAAACATTATTATATAGATTAAGATCTAATCTAAGTCATGGAATTTCCAGAGTGTTACATTATCCCCCTCCCCTTAGGAATAGACTCAATATTAGCAGCACAATCAATCAACAACATAAAATCATAATGAGTCACAGCTCATAGGAGTATATCACAACTCCTCACAACACATGTCATAACATTACACATAGCATTTAATTCATGATACATAATATATATGAGCTCCATATTAATAACATATAGTGAGGAATTTCCTTCTCAACTTTATCATAAGCTCAACATGCATCAAAGAGTTACCATGGTATCGTTCTTTTCAAGATGTCAACACAACAGCAAAATCTCAAGAAAACATATGCATACATATTTCACATAAGTGCAAAATAGTGTATGAAGGCATTTTCTTAAAACTCTAGTTGGTACAACTTTTACCAGACATGCACCTATTTAGAAAACAAGTCGATTTCATGATCATGCATTAATTTCTCAATTAAGATGAATGTCTAAACTTAAGGAGTAAAGAAATGAGGGTATCGGGACTTCATGTCGGCTTCAGCCTCCCATGTTGAACCGTCAACATATGGTTCCTCCATAGAACTTTTACAGAGTCAACCTCCTTGTTTCTGAAGTTCTTGACTTGGCGATCTAGGATCTCAACCAGAAGCTCTTCATAGGATAGGTTCTCATCAACCCCTAAACCTTCAATAGGTAGAATAAACACTGGGTCACCTATGCATTTCTTGAGCATATACACATGAAACACCAGATGAGCTGAAGCTAGTTCACTAGGTAGTTTCAACTCATAGGCAACCTTCCCAATTCGTTGTAAAACCTCATAGGGACCAATTTACCGGGGACTTAACCCCCTTTCTAACGAATCTCATCACCCCTTTCATAGGTGAAATCTTCAAGTAGACATGATCACCTATTTGAAACTCAAGATCTCTTCTTCTATTGTCAGCATAAGACTTTTGCCGACGATAGGTTGTCTTCAATCTATCCCTTATGATTCGAACCTTCTCTATATTTTCATAGATAATCTCTGGACCAAGGAGTGCAGACTCACCAACCTCAAACCATCCAATCGAAGATCTACACCTTCTACCATAAAGAGCTTTAAAAAAGGTATCATGGAGATGCTCGAATGATAGATATTGTTGTAAGAGAACTCGATCAAAGGTAAGTGATCATCCCAACTTCTCTTGAAATCAATGACACAGGCTCTTAACATGTCCTGAAGGGTCTGAATTGTATGTTCCGCTTGACCATCTGTCTTAATGAAAAGCGGTAGTAAGTTTCACTTGGGTACCTAAGCCCTTTTGAAAAGCCTTCCAAAAACGAGAAGTGAATTGGGAACCTCTATCTGAAATGATGGACAAAGGAATCCCATAAAGACTCACAATCTCATTAATGTAGATCCTGGCATAGTCTTCAGTCGTGTGAGTTGACTTAACAGGAATAAAATGGGCAGATTTGGTCAACCTATCCACAATAACCCATATAGAATCATTTTGCTTTCGGGTTTGAAGAAACCCAACCACAAAGTCCATATTGGTTAACACTTCCATGTACAGACATCCATGATTTGGGTTAAACCACCTGGCTTTAGATGCTCAGCTTTAACTTGTTGGCAGTTTGGACACTTAGCAAAAAACTCTGCTATGACCCTTTTTTAAACCATCCCACCAATAGACCTCTCTAAGGTCATGATACATTTTGGTGGCACCTAGATGTATAGAATTGCGAGAACCATGGGCTTCTTCAAGAATCTATTTTCTCAAATCCTCAACATTGGGTACACATAATCTGCCTTGGTACCTAAGAACACCATGCCCCCTTTGGGTGAATGACTCATTGAGCTTACGAAGTACCGATTCCTTAAACTCCATCAATAGTGGATCAAGATGCTGCTTAGATTTAACCTCCCACTAATGACGAGTCCGAGTTATGATGGACCGTGAATCCACCATTTGGAGAATCTTCTAACCGCACACCTAAGCGAGCCAACCTATAAACAAATTTCACAAGTTCTTTCTTCTCCTCTTCCACATGAGACACAATACCCATAGTCATTCGACTCAAAGCATCCGCAACCACATTGGCCTTGTCAGGGTGGTAAAGGACACTCATGTCATAATCCTTCAACAATTCTAACCATCTTCTCTGTTGGAGGTTAAACTACTTTTGTGTAAACACATATTGAAGACTTTTATGGTCAGTAAACACATAAACATGCACACCATACAAGTAATGCCTTCATATTTTCAAGGAAAAAACTACAGCGGCTAACTTAAGATCATGAATTGGGTAATTCTTCTCATATACTGTGAGTTTCCTAGAAGCATAAGCAATCACTTTTCCATGTTGCATGAGGACACATCCCAAGCCTACTCGTGAAGCATCACAATACACTACAAAGCCTTCATTGCCCTCCGGTAAGGTCAAAACCATAGCGGAGGTAAGCTTATCTTTCAACTCTTGAAAACCTTCCACACAAACTTCCGACCACTCAAACATCACCTTCTTTTGGGTCAAAGCTATCAAAGGAGAAGCAATGGACAAATATCCATCAACAAATCTTCTATAGTAGCCGGCTAGACCCAAGAAACTCCTTATGTGTGTGGGAGTTAAAGGTCTAGGCCAATTTGTGACTGCATCCGTCTTCTTCGGCTCAACCTCTACACCATCACCAGAGATAATATGTCCAAGAAAAGCAACCGAACTTAACAAAAATTCACACTTGCTAAATTTGGCATTAAGTTGGTGTTCTTTGAGGACTTGCAAGGCCAACCTCAAGTGACTCTCATGCTCATCTTCATTCTTGGACTATATCAAAATATCATCAATGAACACAATCACAAACGAGTCGACGTAATCTCGGAAAACTCTATTCATTAGGTCCATGAAAGTCGCAGGGGCATTCCTTAAACCAAAAGACATAACTAAGAATTCATAGTGACCATATCTAGTTCAAAAAGCTATTTTGGGAACGTCGTCACCTCTCACCCTAAGTTGGTGATATCCTGACCTTAAGTCAATCTTGGAAAAGTAACTAGCACCTTGGACTTGATCAAATAGATCATTAATCCTAGGGAGAGGATACTTGTTCTTTATGGTGACCTTATTGAGTTGGCGATAATCAATGCATATTCTAAGGGACCCATCCTTCTTCTTACCAAAAAACACCAAAGCACTCCAGTGAGAAATACTAGTTGAATAAAACCCTGGTCTAGTAAATCCTTGAGTTGTAGTTTCAACCCTTTCAATTCAGCTGGAGCCATACTGTATGGAGGAATTTAAATAGGATTCGTATCCAGTAACAAGTCAATGCCAAAGTCAATTTCCTATTCGGGAGGAACTCCTATAAGGTAATTAGAAAAAACATCTGGGAATTCTCTCACTACAGGTACTAACTCAATAGAAGGAGTTTCACATTCTAGTTTTTAACTCTCACCACATGATATAGACAACCCTTGGCTATCATCATACAAGCCCTCAAACAACAAATGATTTGACCCCTTGGCATATAATTTCCCCGTTTCCACTCTAGAATAGGTTCATTAGGTAATTGAAATTTCACTATCGTTGTTTTATAATCTATGGAAGCAAAACAATCATGAAGTCAATCCATACCCAAGATGATATCAAAATCAAGCATGAAAAGTTTTACCAAATCAGCACGAGTAACTCTATTGGGCAGCATCACAGGATATTTCCTATAGACTCTTTTTGCAACCACAGAGTCACCCATTAGGGTACAAACCGAAAAGGATTCAATCAAAGCATAGGGAAGTACATCAAACTTCCTCGCTACCAAAGGTGTAACAAAAGAAATATTAGCACCTGGGTCAAGCAAAGCATAGACATTAACAGAGAAAAATTGTAACATACCCATCACGACGTCGGGAGAGCTTTCTTGTTCATCCTTAGCCTTGAGTGCATGGAAACGGTTCCTTTTTGGAGCTTCAGAACTAGGACCGCTTGGTTGAGCTTGACCATTCCCCTTGCCTTTTCTTGTCAGATTAGGACAATCTTTCACCATATGGACACCCTTACCACAACCATAGCAACTATTAGTCCCAACAAGACATTCACCCACATATTTCTTACCACACTTACTACAAGTTAGTCTCTCTTTTGGTGGATCAACATTTCTCCACTTTTGAGGTTTTGGATTAAAACTTTTATCATTTCGATTCATGGAGAAATTAGAAGGAACCTGATTTGAAAACCTCTTCTTAAACTTAGGCTTGTCTTGAACATCAAACCTACTCTTAGAAGAACCACTTTCAAATGACTTTTCCCTCTTAGCTTCCATATTCCTCTTCCTTAGAAGACTTTCCTCAACTTGTTGGGCATGAAACATCAACCTAGAAAGATCCATATTGTCATGAAGCATGGCTGCACAAAATTCTTCTTCAAGCTCTTCGGAAACACCTGTTATAAAACGGCTCATTTCATCCCTAGCATTCGAAACAAAAGAAATTTGGAAAGCTTAATGAATTTCAAGTAGTATTATTTGACACTCATACCTCCTTGATGAAGGTTGATAAACTCCTCTACCTTAGCTTCTCTTTGTTCCCTTGGAAAGAATCTTTCAAGAAAGGCCTTTTTGAAGATCTCCCAAGTCAATGGACCATCTCCTAAAGCCCGATTATCCTTCCACTTGTTATACCATGTCTGAGCCACGTCCTTGAGTTGATAGGCGGCAAGTTCAGCTTTCTCAGTAGTACTCACCCCCATAGAAAACAAGATATTGTAAACCTCATCAAGGAAATCTTGTGGGTCTTCATCAACTTTCGATCCAAAGAACATGGGAGGATTCATTCTTGTAAAATCTCTCAAACAGCTAGTCATAGTACTAGCATGTTGGTTCTCTCGAGGAACAACCTCCCTGTTAGCTTGTGTCGTAATGGCCTGAGCTTGGGTGGTGATGGCTTGGGCCATTTGGATCAGGGTTTCCCTCACCTCACCGTCCGTCATAGCCGGAGGATTCACCAGAACTTGGTCGTTTGCAGCAGCTTGCACTTGAGGAGGAACTTGATTGCCTTGGGGAGTAGCTCCCGCATTCGCAATATCTTCTCCTACTCTTCTCGCGGTTATCCTTCTTGTGTTCATATCCTATAACCACAACAAAGGTATTACACGCTAAAATACACATAGTGCCAAAACTCTAAAGTCACGACATAGGAGTATCAAGAAAAGAAAAGTTTCCCAATCATCACAGAGTCTTTCATCCATAATTGTGGCGCGCTTCACAACCATAAAAAAGACACTAGGTAACGTGGTTTAGTGAGACATTGATACTAAGGATATTAAACCACATACTCTGATACCAAGCTTGTCGCACCCGGAGCGCATACTCCAGATGAGATTGGCGGCGGCGGCCTCTTAGAGAAATCAGACAAGCCCTTAGCATTCGTCATAACATGTGATCAGTAAAAACTGCGAAAAATTAAAACTTTTAGATTCTATTTGAAGTAATACTTAAACTTCATACTTATCATTCATAAACCATACGATATTCTAAGAAATCTATCTCACATATATAAAACCATCTAAGAGTACAAATCTGGACTTTGCCAATAACTAGTCAATATGCCATATAAGCCTTAATACAAAAGAATCCAAAAAACATGATTGAAATAGGATATTCCTAATACCTACTAGTCTTCATAAACTGGAAAATAAATGATAGCGTCCCGAACATGAGGACCTACCAAGACATGGAGAAAGAGTTCCAAGCTTCTCCAAATCGACCTCCTTAACTTAAATGGCCGGAACCTACAGTTGTAGTAATATAAAGTAATGGTGTTAGTACGCCACATATACTAAGTATGGGTATACGCACATAACACTTAAGGACATGCATGAAAAAAGGATCATTTATCGTTTCATTAGAAAACATGCTAAGTCATGTGAACGTCTTCAATGCACATACCATAGAACATATACAAGTTAAGGATTCCATCAACATAAAGCATGATCATAATTAAAGACATATTATCATAGAATCATGTTAACTTTTCATATTCAATAGATCATATAATATAACATACAAAGCACTTACCAATGATCTCATACCCAACCTACAAGTGCAATGGTCATGTGAAGCCGCATAACCCCACACAACAAAGCAGATAAGATAGGAGACCATAGGTAAAGCTTTGCTTCATATAACTTATAACATAATTAGTCATCACTTCATATAGCAATATAACCCAATAACATATTCATCATAATGACCAACATCATATGAGTGTAGCCATCATATATCATAAACATATGCCTTTCATGTTATCATATTACGTAAGAACAATCTCCTAGGACTTCCATTAGAGTCAACTTGTGCAATGTCTAGGTAGAGTCCCACACCCCTACCTCTACTAAGTAGACTCCTCAAGTCACCCTAGTCAACATTCATTTACTTGTCTTTCATTTTACCGTGAGGGAACATAGTCCTTAACCGACATAGACCATGTGAGCTAAACATGAAATCCGGTGTCATAAAACCCCACACCGAAAAAAAGGTGGTCTACCGGCCAAAGTAGAACCTAACATGAAATAGCCTTCTAGGTGGATCCACTAGCTAGTAAACTATGGCGGAACATAGTTCAAGATCTAGGAGATGTACTAGATACCCATAGTTCCACATTACATGGCAGCCTCAATCTCATGAGAGTCATTGTGAACCTACCTTCCCTCTAGGAAAGGGACACCTCTCATAACTAGTTCATCGGTGCTTAGCTTAAGTCCCTTTATTGAATAACCTTTAAGTTGTCTTTTAGCATAAACTTATCATAGGTCATAGGAGATTAACTCCTTGTATAAACATGATCATGATATCTCTTGTGTTAAGCATACAAGAGAATATCATAAACTTGCATTATCGTATTCTTATCATGATCTCACAACTAACATGTTCATATCCCAACATATCCACATAGAAACATCATACATACTTTCACAACATATCATCATGATTTATAGGCTAACATAGATATGGTGGAGTAATCCCAACCTTAGAAGACTTACCTCTTGCTTGCAAGAACCTTATTTAAGAATTTACGTTCAACTTACAACATTCATAACCAAAACATACTAAAATACTCAATATTATAATCAAGAAGAACTCTTAAACTCATATACAAGATCAATGCATAATGTAGGGTAAAGGGTAAAGGTCATTTAAGAGTTCATTCTAGTCTTAGTTCCAATCCCTACGTTTTCATATTGTCAAATAGTAGAAACAATCATCCGAAACCATCATGTAGATAAGAACATGCTTCACACGAAGTTCAACCATAAATAACAAAATACTCATTAAATCGTGTGGAATAGACCATAGAAAACACTTACTTTTCAGTGAAAATCATAAATCTAGGATTAGGAAGAAAATACGTTTTGTAGAGTAAAAACCCTAGAATTGGAGTTCTTGAAAAAGATCTTTGAAAGGACCTCTTGGGGAAAGGAATCTCAAGAGTGAAAAATACATACCTTATATATGTAGAATCCACTAAAATTGGATGAAAATCTTGAGGTCTTCGTCTTCTTTCTTAAGCTCTTCTTGTACTTCAATGGAGTTTGGAAAAGAGAGCGTTCTTGAGAGAGATGAGAGAAAACTTGTTTGATCTGATTTGGGACGTGTAAAAGTTGTCTAAAACTTACCTAATATCAATATATAGTCTTCCTATGAATTATCCAAAATATTCTCCCACTAAATGGGTCTTTTTAGTAAGTTAAATTACTAAAAATACGACTTTAACGATTCTGGTAAGTAGCTGGGTGTCGCGGGGCCAAATCCCGTTATTTTTATTAATTTTTGAGTTGAGGAAGTGAGTTGCATGTAAACCTTGCGTCGCGAGGCTGCCTCTGAAATCTTGAGACAGAATACCTCGTGTTCACCTCGCGTCGCGCACCACACCTCCATATCTTGCCTGCTCACAGGCTGCCAGGCAGCCTGCCCATGCATGTTTGGGTCCTCCCTAAGGACCCTTCCATTGGTCCTTGGGGTGTCGTTACCGGACGTTTGGATCCTCTCTACGATATAATACTTATCAAAGGTCACTTTAAAAGTTTTGGACTTCATTTGACACTTCAAAACCTTCACCAAACATAGGGACGTCAACAAGTTTGAATTAGCTAGTTTGCGGACGTCAGGGTCTTTCTTAGTCGCTTTGGCTCTAACCTTTTCCAAATGAGTTTATTAACTTAATATAAGTATGGAAACATCATTTTTAAAAATTTTTTAATAGATTAAGCTCTAGTCTAAGTCATGACATTTTCTGAAGTGTTACATCTATGTTTGGCTACTAGTCTTAATTTAGTGATTGAGCAGATGGATGTGAAGACGACTTTCCTTCACGGTGATCTAGACGAAGAGATTTATATGGAACAACATGAGGGCTTCAAAGTATATGGTAAAGAAAATATTGTGTGCAAACTCAAAAAGAGTCTATATGGCATAAAGCAAGCTACTAGACAGTGGTACAAGAAGTTTGAATCTGTTATACGGGAGCAAGGCTATAACACGACTTCTTCAGATCATTGCGTATTTGTACAAAAAAATTCTAATAATGATTTTATCATCCTATTATTGTATGTGGATGATATGTTGATTGTGGGAAATAATACTTCCAAAATTGACGAGTTGAAGAAAGAGTTGTGTAAGTCTTTTGTTATAAAGACTTGGGTCATGCCAAACAAATTTTGGGCATGAGACTTACTCGTCTTAGAGATGAAAGGAAGGTTTATTTGTTCGAGAAGAAGTACATTGAACGTGTACTAGAGTGCTTCAATATGAAAAATGCTAAGCCTTCTAGCACACCTCTTGTTGGTTATATCAAGTTGAGTAAAAAGATATGTCCTATAGCTAGGGAGGAAAAAGAGAACATGGCCAAAGTTCCATATTCCTCTGTCGTCGGAAGTCTAATGTATGCAATGGTATGCATTAGACCTAATGTTGCTCATGCAATTGATGTTGTCAGCAAATTTCTCGATAATCTGGTAAAAGAGCATTAGGAAGTTGTGAAGTGGATACTCAGATATCTTAGAGAAAGCTCAAATGAATGCTTGTGTTTTGGAGCATCAAATTCAATCTTGAAAGTCTATACAGACACTGATATAGCAGGTGACCTTGATAACAGAAAATCCACTATTGGATATTTGTTTACTATTTCACGGGGAGGTATTTTATGGCAGTCGAAGTTGCAGAAGTGTGTTGCATTATCTACAACTGAAGTCGAGAATATTGCGTCTATTGAAGCCAGCAACGAGATGATATGGATCAAGCGATTTCTTCAAGAGCTTGGTTTGAATCAGGTGGAATATATCGTCTATTGTGACAATCAGAGTGCAATAGACTTGAGTAAGAACTCCATGTACCATGCAAGTAAAAAAACACATCGATGTCAGATATCATTGGATTCGTGAGAAAGTAAAAAGGGAATCATTTCACGTCAAAAAGATCCACACGGGGAAAATCCTGCAGATATGCTGACCAAGACAATACCAAAAGATATGTTCGAGCTAAGCAAAGAACTTGTAGGTATAAGCTCTCTCTAAGATACCTCCTTCCAGTGAATGGGACTGGAGGGGGAGATTTGTGGAGTCCATCCCATATTTTTTGGTCAACTTTTTCTATTCAATTGTTACAAGTAATTTTTAAAAAGGAATAGTAATTAGAGTTGAAAATAAAAGATTTGGTGGTTGTCAAATTGGTAGGATTTGCAACCCTTTTTTACTTTGCTATATTTACCTATGTCATTAGTGACATAGGCATGATTTTTTTCCTTTATATAAAGAGAGATTTCTTGCTCATTTATAGAACACGGCAAGTTAGAGAGAAAAAACAATTTTGAGAGCTAAGTGAGGTATTCCATAGTCTATATGATAACGTTCAAATATACTTATTGAAAAGAAATATAACGATCGTATGCAATATATTTACCGAACTATGAGTCGGAGTCGATCCCACAGAGAATATGAAAGAATATTATCAATAGCAAATATTTAATTTGATAGTCGTTATATAAAAATGGGGGATTTTAAATTGAAATGAAAATAAAAGAAATAAAAAGCTTTGAACTAAGTATTTATTTATATCCAAATCAATAAAAATAACTAGGAATGTGTTTCCCATAAGCTCATAACGTGGTAACCCTAGTAATAGCAATTATTCTCTAGTGTTATGCATGCAAATTGATAAGTTATGTATCTCTAAATCCTTGATCCGGCATCTAGAGAATTTCACCCCGTACCTTGGTCCAGCTACGTGTTTATGCTTTACTAAACCTTACCTTTACCTCATATTAAGCATCATAATCGATGTTTGTCTTAGTTGTTACTTCACACCAATCGACACTAGCCTATTAGATAGTGTATACTAAATCTACGTTGATAATTCTTTTTTTATTATCTACCTCTTTGGTCTGGCAAGTAGCAACAAGGTGAGTTCTAATGCGTGCACTTGTTAAAAAAAATTCTAAACCAAAGATTTATCAATACATGCAATGACCTATTTGAGAATTGCTTAATTACTATTCATACTTTGTTAATCGCTCATGGTTCCCACAAACCTAGTTGTGAAGCTTAGCTACTCATTATCCCAAAAACACAAAATTTATTAAAATAAATTTGTTTGAGTTAATCATAAAAAGTTAAGAACAATAGCTAAATTATATTTTTATTAATCGCGAATACAAATAAATATCAAAGGAGAAGAAAGAACAAACCACAATTCTCCGGCCTCCACGACGGCTCTTACAAAACTCCAAAGGTAGAAAAAATTTATATTATGTCTTGTATCTTGTTTCTTGGCTTCCTCCAAAATATAATTTTTCATGCACTATTTATAGATATAAAAATCCTAAATAAAATAATTGAGTTCAACAAATATTAAGAAATCAAGACCCGGAAGGAATTGATTTTCATAAATTCTCTTGAATGATGCCGCACATCCAAATTGACTGACTCGTGGCAAGAACACCTTATATATA
>NC_028646.1:15185177-15194207 GCF_001406875.1 Solanum pennellii | reverse complement strand
TATATATATATATTATTTTATTCACTTTAATCCATTAAGTTGTCAGCTTGATTTTCTTTTTTAACCTTCCATCTTTATTTTGTTTTAGCTCCCAGTTTCTTCATTTTTCCACCAAATTAATCCTACAAATAAAATACGCAATATAGCACAATTCAAAAAATTTATGCTCAAAACGGACAAATATAAATAATAAATGTTAGGTAAATAATGATAAAAAATATGTATTTTGGCCTCACATCAACCACCCCACACTTAAACTTTTGTTCATCCTCGAGCAAGCATTAAAGATTATCTAAAAAAATTATACTAACAATGTCATCACTTTGATTAATACAAACAATTAGGCCGTATACCCATTTTAAAATATCAAGTAGACTTCTCAATCATTATGCAAGACATCTAAGTAAACAACAAACCTCTACCCTCCTAACTTGAAGGACTTTGAACTCATAAAATTTATGTTTGTTCACCTACTCTCATCAAAGAAGGTTAATAACATCACCTATCTATCATGAAACATGTGCCCTCACAAAATAAAATAGTCCACACACTCAATTCAAAAGATTCAATATAAATTAAGGACTTCATATGAAGAACAACTCTCACACTCACAAATAAAATTCACATGTATGCACAAAGAACTATATGCTTGCCCATTATGTACATCTCCACTAATTAAGCATGCTTGAATAGAATCAAATAGGACTTTAACGGGTTATAATGTAGGCTAGCGGACGGGTAGAAAAAAATATGTATAATACTGACTTCCACTTCCTTAAGCACCTTGCAATTTTTAGACTTCATAACCCATATTTTCTTCTCTTTATTTTCAGCCCTCTCTTCAACAATTATTTCACTAGTGATTCTCATCATCATATGAATGTTTAAGTCATTATCTCTTTTTTTTTCCTTCATAATAGCCACTCTCGACTTGCGTATTTTACATAAGTTAAGGTGCACGATGTCCTTGGAAGGACCAGGTCATCATCAAGGTAGTTTTTTTTTTCTTTTTTTATGTCACATTCCAATTATATATTATTTTTTCACATTCTTTCAAAGAGGGTTTTTAAGAATTTTGTATCTATCATTGATTACTTTTTCACTCATTCATCCCTTTTTCTCAGAATTGATAATTAAAATAAGTCTATGCTATGATGCTCAAGGAAGCAAGGTGCAAAAACTAGGGATTCAACAAAATAGTCAAGCGAAAAATATGGGTACCAACAAAAGGCTACAAACTCAAAAGGACTAACTAGTGATAAAGTATCTGAAAAGGTTAAAATTTATAAAACAAATCAAAGAAATCCTATTATCATCTCCTACACAAGACAACAATTTTTTTATTTCGCTTCAATAACATGCAGAGCAAGTTCTAGACTAAGATTCAAAACATGGAATAAACAAAATCTCACCACACATGACACAAGTATCAATCAAGATGTATCAATTCTACTTCTAACATATTCAGGATCATAACAAACTACAAAACAAATAAGCTATATACAAAGTCACAATCATGAACCTAGATGTCAAAAGGTTTGCAATTTCACTAGTAATAAAGCATTCACAAGAAAGTACTACTTAAAATTAGGCCCAAATAGTAACTGTCATATAACTTAAAAGGGTTTTTTTTCTTTCCAAAAATAATAATTAAAAAAAATTATTCCTAAAATAAATAAAGAAAAGACAGTAGGTTCAAAATGGACTATCCTCAGGAAAAGAACCGAAAACAAAAGCCAAGGAACCCATCCTAAAAAAAACTCAGTAAAACAGTAAAAACTAGGAATTCATTCCTCCACCCCACACTTAAAAAGATGTTATATCCCCAAAGCATTGAATAAAGTATAAAACAAGAGTTAGAAAAACTCCCTGAAGCCTTTAAGCCTAGTTAGTAGCACGATCTCTAAATTTATATCAAGGGTCGTCACCACACACTTAAGCTCAAACGTGCTCTTTTTTTTTTTTGTGGGGGGGGGGGGGGGGTTACTCAGACTTTCCCTAATCTGCAAAAACAAGATAAAGAAACGTGATAATAATAAAATAAAATAAAAAATAATAATAAAATAAAAAAGAGAAGTTACACTACTAATACGACACTATCAATTTCACTATTTGTTCTTCCACTTTGAAAATATGAATTTCACCCCCTATTTTGAATCAATTTTTCTATTACGCTCAAGGGGTGGTGGTACAAAAAGAAAGGTCCCAAATAACAGATATCGCATTATGCACTTCTTGGATTTTGCGTCTTGAATGATGCTGCACATCCAAATTGAGTGACACACACACACACACACACACACACACATGTATGTATGTATGTATGTATGTATATGTGTATATATATGTATATATGTATGTATATGTATATATATTTGTATGTATATTTGTGTATATATATATGTATATATATATGTGTATATATATGTATATATATATGTATGTATATATATGTATATATATGTGTATATATATGTATATATATGTGTATACATATGTATATGTATGTATATATATGTATATATATGTGTATATATACGTCTGTATATATATGTATGTATATATATATATATGTATGTATATATATATATGTATGTATATATATGTATGTATATATATGTATGTATATATATATATTTATGTATGTATATATATGTTTGTATATATATATATATATATATATGTATATATATATGTATGTATATATATGTATGTATATATATGCATGTATATATATATATATGTATGTATATATATGTATGTATATATATGTATGTATATATATGCATGTATATATATATGTATGTATATATATATGTATGTATATATATGTATGTATATATATGCATGTATATATATATATATGTATGTATATATATGTATGTATATATATGTATGTATATATATGCATGTATATATATATGTATGTATATATATGTATGTATATATATGCATGTATATATATATGTATGTATATATATATGTATATATATATATATATGTATATATATATATATGTGTGTATCTATATGTATATATATGTGTGTGTGTGTGTATATATATGTGTATTATATATATATGTGTATAAATATGTACATATATATATGTGTATATATATTTACATATATATATGTGTATATATGTGCACATATACATGTATGTATGTATGTATATATATATATATATATATATATATATATACATATATATATATATATATGTATATATATATATATATGTATGTATGTATGTATGTATGTATGTATATTATTTATTCACTTTAATCCATTAAGTTGCCTGCTTGATTTTCTTCTTTAACCTTTCATCTTTAATTTTTCTTAACTCCAAACTTCTTCATTTTTCCACCAAATTAATCCTACAAATAAAATACGCAATTTAGTACAATCCATAAATTTTATGCTCAAAATGGACAATATAAATAATAAATGATGATAAAAAATATTTATTTTAGCCTCACAACACTATACAAGAAAAATAGTTTGTGGAGAAAAATAGAGTGTGAGCGATATTTTAGTAAGGTGAAAACCAAAAGAGTATTGTTCCTTTTGAGTGTGTAGTAGTCACTTTGAGTATTGTATTTGTGAGTACACTGTGTAAAATTCATTACTATAGTGATATCAGTTGCTCCTCTTGGCCCGTGATATTCCTTTTGTTTAGAAGGATTTCCACGTAAAATTCTTGGTGTCATTATTTTTTTATTTTATCTCCATTACTTTTACCATACATATTTTTGTGTTTATCCACGTTTTCCCTTTAACATGGTCAATAAAACTTACTTATTT
This sequence comes from Solanum pennellii, assembly GCF_001406875.1. Classification (NCBI taxonomy): domain Eukaryota; kingdom Viridiplantae; phylum Streptophyta; class Magnoliopsida; order Solanales; family Solanaceae; genus Solanum; species Solanum pennellii. Next base: position 15,190,404 of record NC_028646.1, on the reverse strand, counting down.
TATCAAAAATATCATAAATATGATAACAATAATGCTTTTGTCATATAATGTAACTAAAATTGCTTGCATAAGTAAACATAGAACAAAGAATTAGTCTACAAAAGAAATATTACTACCTATATATTTAGTTGTAGCCATCACGTGCCATTATTATAGTAAAGTTCAATATTTTATGATTGCACGTCAAACATGGTGAGTATAATTTTAGTTTGGAATAATTTACTATTATTTCAATCTTATCAATTAACTAGTCAAACTATTCGCGCTTCGCACAATTGTATAAAATATTTATAATATAATAATATGAAATATGTAATATTTAGGTTAGTATCGAATATATAGATAATATTATTATTTCTACTCGTCTGCGATATCATAGACTTTTTTAAAACATATAAAATATATTTATTTATTTTATATCTTTATATATATATATATATATAATATATATATATATTAGAACAAAATATTCATCGTGGTGAAATAAATGGAATAAGAGATAATATGTTGAAATAACAATATATTGTATTAGATTGAAAATATTTTATATGTTTTAATTTTCTATATCTTTTGTAAGAGTACTAATGTTCTATCTTTTGTAGCAGTACTAATGTTCTGTTCAAACTCTGATTTCGTTAAAACAAAATTGATTTTTTTAAATTTTATTATTACATTTGCTTATTATAATTTTTTAAACATTAATTAAATATTTATAAGACTTACGAAAAAAATAAAACATATAAAAGTTATGAATAATATTTAATATCAAATGTTACAAGCAAGATGAAAAGACATGAGTTATAAATAATTCAAATGTATAATTTTATTAGACAATAAATGCATTACTAATTATATATTGATTTTGTTTGTAAAATAAATAAATAAAAATAAGAGGTGAAAATACAAAAAATGAACAGAGAAAATATAATAATTGGTGATTACATAAAAATTATAAATGCATTTCGAAGCAAAAAGAACGGTGGCAGATTGATATATACACAAAAAATGACATCATGAAAATAATATTTTATTTTTAATTTTTTTTTCCAATTAAAATAAAAATGAAACTAATCATCATAATTTTTTTTTGTTGTTAAAATGAAATAATTATTTTAATTTTTTTCATAACAAAAAGAAAGTAGAATACTAAAGGATCAAATGATTAACATTGACAATATAATACGTTTAGTTAAATTATTTATATAAATCAAAATTTAAAATACTCTAACAAAAGTAAATAAGTTGCTAATACAATTCAAAGTGAAAAAATAATCTCTAATTATGCTTCATTTTTTTTCCTTCTACCATCTTCCTTTGCAAAGAGATCCGCCATCATGTTTTGATCCATATGTCAAACTCTTATTATATGCAACCAACTGAATCATATAGCAATCAAAAATAGTTATGTCAAAAGAAAGAACGAAATAAAACTATATTTAATGTATTTGTATATTATCTTTTCAATAGTACTAACAATATTAAATAATAATTATCTCTAGAAATCTAACAAATATTATATCTGGAAAACTAACTATTAGAAAGAGCAATTGCATACAGACAACACATTGTTAAGAATTACAGAGATATTTTTAATTATAATTACTTGATAAGTTATAATACAAACATAAAAAATATATATTAAGAAAACATGTCTTAGTACATAAAATAAAAATAAAGACTTTCAAATAAAATATATCCTACCTTCATATACTTTTTTTTGTAACATGTAGTTAGTTTACAAAAAAGTATGATGAAGAAGAGAAATTATAACTTTATATGTGGATCTTCATGAAAATAAATATGAATTTATGTAGACAAAATAAAGGAAATAAAAAAATAAGGACTTGAGAATGATATATTTATTAACATCATGTACTTTTTTTTGTTACATGTTAGTTTCATTCACAAACCAAATACTAAATTAAATAGACAAAAATAGAGAAAATAAAAAATAAAAATTTGCAATGAAATATTTCTTACCTTCATATACATCTTCTTTTGTTACAAACCAAACCTATATGATGAAAAGAGAAAGGATACTTGTGAATGTGAATCTTCATAAACTAATATGAATTTATAGGCAAACTAAAGGAATACCATAAGACATCATAAACTTATGAGAGTTATGAATATTATTAAAAGTAAAAATTAAAGAGGGGCAAGTCATGATTAGTAACTCCTAGTGAATAAATTAAAAAATAAAAATAAAAATACTTAAAATGTAAAAAAAAAAATTATTATGATTTCATGATTAGAAGGGAGATAAACAAATAGAGAAAAATATAGAGAATTATAAATGTTTCTACATTAATAAAATATTTATTTGTATAAATGAAGTCATATATTTTTATAATAAAATAATTAATTTAAATTTAAAAAGTCAAAAATAAATAAATTATATTTCTCCTTTTATTATAAGTGAGATAAATAAATAAAAAAAGATGAAGAGGTTTTGTTATAAATGATCATCCATTAATAAAATATTTATTTGTAATAAATTTTAGTAATTCTTTTTATGATATAATAATTAATTTATTTTAAAAAAAGCAAAAAAAAAAGAGAAAAAAAATAAATGCAAATGGAGACCATAGAGAGGTGCCACATCATCTTGTCTATGATCCTCATTTATATATATATATTGATTGGTCTATGTTTAGTAAATTCATTAATATGAATAGTAGAAGTGGAAGCCTCATAGTTAAATGTTGAATTATAAAAGTACCTTTAAAAATTGAGTGATCAGAAGATTTTCTTTAATATGGACTAGTATATATATCTGTGCAATGCGCTGTAATTAATATTATAAATATTTAATTATTCCAACATATTGCATCATTTTGATTTTATATAATATAAATGTCATCTTATTTTCATTGTACAACATAAAATTTATAAAAGCTAATTAAGGGAATAAATCATATGAATGCATATAAACAATCATTAAGTAATTTTTAAAAAAAAAGATAAATAAGAATACACTCATCAAAAGAATGTAAGACTCTCTAATATTAAAATATGAAAAAAATATATTTAAAATTATTAACTTTTATTCTTCCATATAGAGATTTTGAATAAAGTAAATATTCTTTTTTCATTGAAATGTTTAAAAAAAATCTTGAATTCAAATAGGCTTTTTCCTAACAATCATTTATTTATGTTAATCGTTAGTTAAAAATTGAATACAATGTACATCTCAATTTTTCAATTATTTAAAATTGGTCAAATTTCTATGTGTTTGATTGTTATCCGAGTAAAGCTAAATAATGATAGCTTTTCGAAAATAGTTCTAAATTCACTTCAACGTCTAATATAGGAAGTATGTGTTTCTCTTGAAAGTCCATCAAAAGCTATTTTTTTTTAAAAAAAATATTTTCTATTCCTCTCTGATTATATTATATGACATGAACACTTCATATAAAATATTTTACTACTTGAATTTTAATTGACATTTCTTTAATCTTTCAAATTCATGGTTATAATTGATTGTTATTTATTGTCATGTATGTTTCTGGACCTTTTAGCTATCTCATTATTTGTAATACAATAATAAAATCAGAACAGAAAATTTCTTGATTAAAAAAAATTATTTTTATAATGGTAATAATGAATTTTTTTTCTTAATTTGAGAGTTATTTGAGAAAATGGTCACAAAGATCCTTCTACCTTTTACAACCATTTATTCATAATGTCTAAATAAGTTTAATTTATTTTTCACCCTTGCATATAAAAGAACGTAATAGGCTTGAAAAACCATAAGTAAATTCAATAATAAAAGTTTTTTGGTTCAATTGTAATTAAATTAAATTAAACAAAATACTCTATTATCATGCCACTTTAAATCTTTTCTATTTAGTTAATATATTAAAAACTTCATGGTATCTCTATTCTCTTCTTACACATTATTTTTCTAAATGTAAAATATAAAACAAATAAGAATACCTCAAACTAAATGTAAACAATAATATTGTAAAGTTTTGTGACATTTCCGCCAAGTTACTTTTGTGGGCATTTAATGATTCTGAAATCTTGTGTGAGAAAAAATAGAAAGTAGGGTTAGTACATATGATGTGAGGATTTCAGGGATTGCAACATGGATAGTTAATATTCAGGTCGGAAAATTTTTTAGTTTTCTTTTTCATTATATTTTGTTTTTTTTTCATGTTTTATTTTTATTAAAGAATTGAAATTAATACAACTAAAATAATAATGTTAGTATTTATATTCTATGTCTCGCAGAAAAATATTTTACTTCAGATTCTAACCCTAGTATTTAGGATATGGATAAGATAAAACTTGAAATGATATTTACTTTTAAATTAAAAAAAAATTATTTTTGAAACGGTTTTCCTATTTTTTTCCTTTTTATTTATTTGAATGTTTGAAATTTTTATTTTTAGTTTATTTAAATTATTATTTTTTTTAATTTACGTTTAATTTTAAAAAAATGAATTTTAATTTTAATTTCAGAATGAATATTTATATTTTATATGACAAGCTTTAATGTGTGCTCCAATGAAAAAATGGGAAATGGGAAATGGGAAATGGGATTGGGATGTGGTGGTTACCAATATTTTAGGCATCACTATTACTATTTTTGTATATCAAAATTTAAAAAGTAAAAACATTTATGTATTTTTGTATATCAAAATTTAAAAAGTAAAAATATTTACATAAGTAGTAACTCAAATCTATAATTATTAATTTATCTTTTATGAATTAAGTGACATTTTACGCTAAAACTCTAATTCTAAGAGACGAAAAAGTTCTTCATTCAAGAATTGTGGCTACATTATATGCGATGATAACTAAAATTGTTAGGATCGAATTCACGCACACACACTAGATGAATGAAGAACACAAGAACTTTCAAGAGAAATAGATGAGAGATCTAGAGAGAGAAAGAGAAAACCCAATATTTCGTGGTAACACCCCGTAAGTAAACTTCCACGGCGGTGAGGTATATTTATATTAATAAATCAGAGTATTTTAGTTACAGAGAATAAATAGAGAATAAATAGGAAAGCCTAAAATAGAAAATAAATAGGAAAGCCTAAAATTAATCAGGCTCCACTACCTAACAATTCTCCCACTTGGAGACTGACTCAGTCATCCAAAAAATACATTCTCAAAAAAAATCTCTTCATCATCAACATCTTTACCGCACCGCAACATCTGTAGCAACAACTACAGAAGACCAACCGAGGTTTTACATAAGCTCAGTTTCCCA
>NC_028646.1:15181692-15184812 GCF_001406875.1 Solanum pennellii | reverse complement strand
AGATCAGCATCCACAAAACCCTGTAGAGTCACCTTGCCTTTGACAAAACAAAGTGAAGTACTGGATGTACCTCTCAGATATCTCAGAAGCCACTTCACAGCTTCCCAATGCTCTTTCCCAGGGTTCGCCATGTACCTGCTAACAACTCCCACTGCATGTGCTATATCAGGTCTAGTGCAGACCATAGCATACATCAAGCTACCAACTGCTGAAGCATATGGAACAAGTGCCATGTGATCACGCTCCTCGGCAGTCTTGGGTGACTGCTCCTTTGACAATTTAAAGTGATTTGCCAATGGAGTAGTCCTGGGTTTAGCATCATTAACCCTGAATCTGCTCTGCACCTTCTCAATGTACAACTCCTGAGATAGATTTAAAGTGCCAGCAGATCTATCATGAGAAATCTTCATCCCTAAAATCTGTTTTGCTGGACCCAAATCTTTCATCTCAAACGCTGTAGACAACTTTGTCTTCAGATTGTTAATCTCCCTCATACTAGATCCTGCAATCAACATATCATCCACATACAAGAGTAGAAAGACATATGAATCAGTGTATTTCTTGAAGTAACAACAAGGATCCTTTTCAGCTTTGCAGAATCCACTCTTGGTCATGAAGGAGTCAAACTTCTTGTACCACTGCCTTGGTGCTTGCTTTAGTCCATACAAGCTCCTGGTGAGCTTGCACACCATGTGTTCCTTGCCTGGAACCACAAATCCTTCCGGTTGCTGCATATAGATCTCTTTGTCCAGATCTCCATGTAAAAATGCTGTTTTTACATCCATTTGCTCTAGATGCAAATTCTCCGATGCAACAACACTCAACAGAATTCAAATAGATGTTAACTTCACCANAACCACAAATCCTTCCGGTTGCTGCATATAGATCTCTTTGTCCAGATCTCCATGTAAAAAAATGTTGTTTTTACATCCATTTGCTCTAGATGCAAATTCTCCAATGCAACATTAATCAACGGAATTCGAATAGAGGTTAACTTCACAACAGGAGAGAATATTTCAGCATAATCAATACCTTTCCTTTGTGAATATACTTTAACCACTAAACGAGCCTTGAACCTTCTTTTGCCATCTAATTCAGTCTTGATTCTGTACATCCACTTGTTCAGCAAAGCTCTCTTCCCTGCAGGTAGCTCAGTCAACACCCATGTGTCGTTCTTCTCAAGTGACCTCATCTCATCATCCATGGCTTGCTCCCACTTGATCGAATCCTCCACCTGTAGGGCCTCATCAAAAGACTCTAATTTCCCCTCATCAGTCAGCAATAGATAGTGTAATGAAGGTGAATACCTATATGGTGCCCTGATGGATCTGGATGATCTCCTTAACACCTGCTCAGGTGTAACTTGCTCCCCTTCAGATTCTTTAGTAGGAGTTGGTTGAGTATCTGCTTCGCCATCTCTGGGGTTACTCTTCTCCAACTCTACCTCAACTCCCACTTGCTTTGTACTCTCTAGAACCTTCTGCTCTCTGTCCTTGTACAGGACAGACTCATCAAATGTCACGTCACAATGTCTTAGGATCTTTCTGCTCTTGTCATCCCAAAACCTGTAACCAAACAAATCAGAACCATATCCTATGAAGTAACACTTCACAGCCTTGGCATCAAACTTGTCTCTCTTTTCTAGATCAACATGAACATAAGCAGTGCAACCAAAAGTCCTCAAGTGTGAGTACTTGAGTTCTTGTCCTGTCCACACCTCCTCTGGAATCTTGAACCCTAAAGGAACTGATGGTCCCCTGTTGATCAAGTATGCAGCTGTGCTCACAGCATCCGCCCAAAGTGTTTTGGGCAGCCCACAGTGTATCCTCATACTCCTTGCATGCTCATTCAATGTTCTGTTCATCCTCTCAGCAATTCCATTCTGCCTTGCCTTACCAGGAACTGTTCTCATCAATCTGATTCCCTCAGCTGCACAGAATGCCTTGAACTCTGATTTTTCATACTCTCCTCCATTGTCAAACCTTAGGCATTTGACTTTCAAACCGGTCTGATTCTCAGCTTCAGCTTTCCACTTCTTGAAAGTTGCAAACACATCTGACTTATGCTTCATAAAGTTAACCCATACCTTCCTGCTGAAATCATCAATAAAGGTAACATAGAATCTGGATCCTCCAAGTGATGATACTGGAGATGGTCCCCAAACATCTGTATGGACCATTTCCAACCGCACTTTCTTTGGCTCTCTAGGAGTCTTTGTGAAGCTTACTCTTTTCTGTTTTCCCATAACACAGCTCTCGCAAAGACCCATATCAACAGACTTCAGACCCTCTAATGCTCCTTTTGCAACCAGCATCTTCATTCCTTTACTACTCATGTGTTCAAGTCTGTTATGCCACATGAACCAAAAGCACCTTCAGCAACAGAGGCCATGTTTATACACCGTGCAGTGGTGTACAAGGTTCCAGATTTTGTGCCACGAGCTACTACCATAACACCTTTCACGATCTTCCACGAACCTTTCCCAAACTCTGCTGCATATCCCGTGCTATCCAACTGACCAATAGAGATCAGATTTTTCTTGATCCCAGGAATATATCTGACATCCTCCAATGTCCACTGGTTTCGCGAGGTGGTCTTTATGCAAACATCCCCCTTTCCTTCAATCTCTAAGGCTTTATTGTCAGCAAGATATACTTTTCCAAAATTTCTAGATTTGAAGTTTTGGAACAACTGGGCTGTTCACACTAAGGATTAGAGCATCCCCAATGTCCTCTGCTGAATTTACAGAATCATTGTGTCACGATCCAAACGAGCCGCGAGTGGCACCCACACTTATCCTCCTATGTGAGCGAACAAACAAATCTAAACCCCAACGTTTTACCAATATTTCAACCATAATGAACAAAATATAATGCGGAAGACCAAAAGTCATTAATATAACCAATAAATAAACTTCTAAAGTATAATCCTTATCATCCCCAAAATCTGGAAGTCATCACATCAAGAACATCTATCCTCAAATTACTAAGTCTAAGAGTAATTAAGAACTAAAATAAGTAAAACGATGGTCCATGTCCGAACTTCAAAGACATCAAGACGTGAAGAAGAGAATCCAGTCCGAGCTAGGAACAATAGCTCACCCTGAAATCTGACGTGCTG
>NC_028646.1:15176404-15179826 GCF_001406875.1 Solanum pennellii | reverse complement strand
GTATATCATCAATGAATACAATAACAAAGAGATCCAGATATGGCTTAAAAATCCCGTTCATTAGACTGATGAAAGCAGCAAGGGCATTCGTAAGCCCAAAAGAGATTACTAAGAATTCGTAATGCCCATACCTGGTTCGAAAAGCAGTCTTTGGCACGTCTGCTGCCCTTATTTTCAATTGATGATAAACGGATCTCAGATCAATTTTAGAGATGACACAAGCACCTTGTAACTGATCGAACAAATCATCAATTCGAGCAATAGGATACTTGTTCTTAATAGTTACCTTATTCAGCTGCCTGTATTCTATGCACATCCGAAGGCTTCCATCCTTCTTTTTCACAAATAAAACAGGAGCGCCCCAAGGGGATGCACTTGGTCTAAACCTTTACCTAGCAACTCCTGAAGTTGAACCTTTAACTCCCTTAACTCAGCTGGAGCCATTCTGTAAGGGGGGATGGAAATGGGGCGAGTACCCGGCTCCAGATCAATACAAAAGTCAATATCCCTATCCGTTGGCATACCAGGAAGGTCTGCGGGAAACACATCCAGAAACTCACAGACTATCGAAAGAGACTCAATTGAAGGTACTTTGGACGTATCATCCCTAAGATGTGCCAAGAAGGCTAAACAACCTTTACTAACCATCCTCTTAGCGCGAAGAAAAGAGATAATACGGACTGGGGTGGAAATGTAGTCACCCTCCCACACTAGCGGATCTGTCCCAGGCTTGGCCAATGTCACAGTTTTAGCATTACAATCTAAGATTGCAAAATTTGGGGAAAGCCAAGTCATACCCAGAATTACATCAAAATCAACCATTTCTAGGATAATCAAATCTACATAGGTATTGCTCCCTACAAAAGTCACAAGGCAAGACCTATACACCTTCTCAACTATCACAGACTCACCCACAGGAGTAGAGACACTAATAGGCATGTCAAGCAATTCGCAATGTAAATCAAGACCAGTAGCAAATGAGGAAGATACATATGAAAATGTGGATCCAGGATCAAATAATACAGAAGCCATGCAATCACAGACCAAAAGATTACCTGTGATAACAGCATCAGATGTCTCTGCTTCAGACCTCCCGGGGAAAGCATAACAATGGGCCCTATCACCTGTCTGTCCATTGCCCCTATCATGTTGCGCCGCAGCAGTTCCAGCTTGCCCGCCACCCCGACTGATTGGGTGACCACCATTACCTTGGCCACCACGTCCTCCAGAATGGCGGCCTCTCCCATGACCACCTCTACCTCTAACCATTGGGGGTCTGTAACTCTGTTTTGGACAATACCTCCTAATATGTCCAGTCTCCCCACATCCATAACAATTCCTGGAGTCAAGCATAGGTCTTTGTGAAGGTGACGAAGTCTGAGGATAACCACCAAACTCAGAAAAAGGCTGACTGGGCTGCGATGGACCCCCAGCTAAAGCCTGCAGGGCGGACTGAATAGGGCGGTTTTGGTAACCTCCTGAACTCTGCCCTCTGGAGTAAGAACCTCTAAACTCACCTCCCTTACGGAACTTCTTAGATGTTGACGCCATGGTGAAGTCGTCTGACTTCACCCCCTCCACTTCTATCACAAAATCAACCACTTCCTGAAAGGATTTTGCTGCAGCAGCTACCTGTAAGGCTGGGATCCGCAAATCTGACCTCAATCCCTTCACAAAACGGCGAATCCGCTCTTGTGGACTGAAACAAAGCTGAGTGGCATACCTAGATAGTGCACGAAATTTAGCCTCATAAGCAGCAACAGACATCCTTCCTTGCTCTAGGCTCAGGAATTCATCTCTCCTCCTATCCCTCAAAGTCCGGGGTATATACTTCTCCATAAATAAGCTAGAGAATGATGCCCAAGTCATAGGTGGTGCCTGTGCTGGTTGACACTCAACATACGACCGCCACCACATTTTGGCATCCCCCTGAAACTGATAGGTCACAAACTCCACACCGAATCGTTCTACTATGTCCATCTTATGTAGCAGCTCATGACAATCAACCAGAAAATCATAGGCATCTTCAGATTCAGCACCCTTGAATACTGGAGGTTTTAACTTTAAGAACTTAGTGAAAAGTTCATGCTGATCACTTGTCATTATGGACCCTGTAGTCAATCGAGGAAACGTGCCTACTTCCAATGAGGCATCCATGCGGGGAGCCACAGCGGCTGCATGTTGTACCCCCTGAACCTGAGGTGCTGGTGCAGAAAACACTGGAGGTGTCTGGCCCTGATCAGATAACCCGCTAAGATAGGTAAGAACCTGGTTAATCATCTCTCGGGTAGGCTGGGGTGGTAATTCCTCATCTTGAACCTGCTCATTTTCCCCTTCTTCACCCTCTCTCACTACCTCATCAGTCGGTGGAGGAGTCACTGCCCTATTACTAGCTGGACCAGGTGTTTGTCCTCTACCTCTAGAGGGCGTCCTCCTGCGACCTCTACCACGGCCTCTTGCCACTGCTCCTCCTCGAGCTACGGTCCCAATGGTTGGCTCAGACGCACCCTGTCCTGCCGGTGCGGGTGTTGACACAGTTGTTGCTCTAGTTCTAACCATCTGCGAGATAGAGTGAGGATGTCAGATACCAATTTGTATCACCTAGATACCAATTGGACCCAAGTAATAGCACGAAAGAAAGAAAGAATGGAGTTTTCCTAAAGTCCTATAGCCTCTCAAAGAAAAGTAAGGGCGTCCCCCTACCGTTCCTCAAGACTCCACTAGACTCGTTCTTGTGTGATGAGACCAACAAACCTAAAGATCTGATACCAAGTTTGTCACTACCCAAACGAGCCGCGAGTGGCACCCACACTTATCCTCCTATGTGAGCGAACCAACAAATCTAAACCCCAACGTTTTACCAATATTTCCACCATAATGAACAAAATATAATGCGGAAGACCAAAACTCATTAATATAACCAATAAATAAACTTCTAAAGTATAATCCTTATCATCCCAAAAATCTGGAAGTCATCACATCAAGAACATCTATCCTCAAATTACTAAGTCTAAGAGTAATTATGAACTAAAATAAGTAAAACGATGGTCCATGTCCGAACTTCAAAGACATCAAGACGTGAAGAAGAGAATCCAGTTCGAGCTAGGAATAATAGCTCACCCTGAAATCTGACGTGCTGAAGACAGGCTAGAGTTGCGGACGAGTCGAAGTCACTGGTGCACTTGCTGCACTCCACAAAACAACAAAAAGGACAAATAAAAGTAGGGGTCAGTAGTCAGTACAAGGAACAAGTACTGAATAGGCATCATCGGCCAACTCAAAATAGAAAGCAATATATATATGGAATAATAATGTAAAACCAAACACAATACTCAACAGGTGACAATCAACAAGTACAAAAATCATTGGCAACAACACCAAGCACATCTATGAGGACTCAAGCCTCCACACCATACTCATTT
>NC_028646.1:15172786-15175258 GCF_001406875.1 Solanum pennellii | reverse complement strand
AATAAATTATTAAACTTACCCCACTAATTTCATAAAGTTTGTCATGAATAGTCCAAAACACCCCTTTAAAACTTTTAGCAGAAATCCGACCCAGTTAGGTTACGCAACCTGTGACGGTCCGTCGTGTCTATGACGGTCCGTCCTGCAGGTCCGTCACAAAGTTCAGAGAGTCAAATTCTGTAAAGGGTTTGTGACGGTCCGTCGTACCTAAGACGGCCCGTCCTGCAGTTCCGTCGCGAAGTTCAGAGAGTCGATCTCAGTACCCAGATTTCAGAGTTGAAGTGTTTTGGAACGATGACCCTCGACGGTCCGTCGTGACCATGACGGTCCGTCGACTGATCCGTTGACCCATCCAGTTATTTTCAAAATACTTCTACTGCTCGAACCGACTAAACAGGTTGTTACACATTGTCATCTCCAGATTTCTGATTCTGTTTCTTCTTTTGGCTTTGTACAGTTCGTTCGAAAGTGCCCTTTTTCTCCACAGTTCCAACAAGTCACATTTGATCTGTTCAGTGATTTTTCTCGATTCTCTGATTTTGATCGACCATGTTGATGTTGGTCTTTCGTCTTACTTCTCCACCTTCGATCAACGCTGAGAGCACTGCCCGATGAATCTCCCACTTCTTGTTTGCGAATACTTTCGCTAAGAACAACATCACGGATTTCATCAAACTTCAGCTTCTCAGATCCACGGGAACTGCTAATCGCAGCAACAACAGTATCCCTAGACTCGGGCAGAGATTACATCAAAATCAACGCCTTAATTTCATCTTCGAAATTAATATCCACAGAATTGAGTTGACTCATAATCATATTGAACTCGTTTATATGATTATAAATGGATCCAGTTTCTGACATCTGTAAATTGAACAATCTACGCATCAAATATACCTTGTTCATAGCCGATGGTTTTTCATACATGTTTGACAGTGCCTTCAACAGACCGGACGTAGTCTTTTCCTTCACGATGTTGAACACCACGTTTCTTGACAAAGTCAACCGGATCAACCCTAGAGCCTGACGATCCTTGAGTTTCCAATTTTCCTCCGTCATGGATTCCGGCTTCACCCGGTCAACGGTTCGTGAAGATCTTTCTGGTACAGATAATCTTCGATATGCATCTTCCAAAAACTGAAATCGTATCCATCAAACTTCTCGATTCCAAGCTTCGAACTATCCATCTTCTGTGATCGTGTTGAATCTCCTTAGCTCTGATACCAGTTGTTAGGATCGAATTCACACACACACTAGATGAATGAAGAACACAAGAACTTTCAAGAGAAAGAGATGAGAGATCTAGAGAGAGAAAGAGAAAACCCAATATTTCGTGGTAACACCCCGTAAGTAAACTTCCACGGCGGTGAGGTATATATATATTAATAAATCAGAGTATTTTTGGTTACAGAGAATAAATAGGAAAACCTAAAATAGAGAATAAATAGGAAAGCCTAAAATTAATCAGGCTCCACTACCTAACAAAAATATTACATAAAAATCATGTATAATGTTGTCAATCATTCAAAAAGTCGTGATATCTTCACTTCAATGTTATGCCGAATTGGATCCTTCAAATGAAGATCCTCTTGTTTATAATGAGTATTTTCTTCATTCTATTATTATTATAGAAAAGAGCAAAGAAATAAACCCATCGAAAAAAGAGAATAAATTAATGTTTTACCTGAAAGCCATGAAGCATAATCAAAATTTCTCACGATAATTCTCTGTCAAAAATAGTAAAATAATGAACATAAGAACAATGTTTTGTATTTATAGAGAAATCAAAGAACAAAAATGTTAAAACTGTAAAGCTGTAAATAGAAGCTATAATAAGTTTTGAATTTGAAAAACCTCAACGGTTTAAGATAAAATCAAACTTTAAAAATGCACTCAAGTAAGTTTTTTTATTTTTACCGTAGACCCACGTTGTGTTTTTTTTTTTAAAAAATCCTTTCAAACAAAATTTTCTCCTAATTTCGTAGAACTGTTTGGTTTTAAACTCACCTAAAAATAGTTATTTATTATTTAGTGCCATTAAAATTCCTATCTTTTAGACCAGTCTGATTTTAAACTCATTTAAAAACAGTTATTTTATTATTTAATATCCTTAAAATTCCTATCTCTTAGAACTGTTTTGTTTTAAACTTATTAAAAAAATAGTTATTAATTCAGAGTCCTAAAAATAGTTATTAATTAAATTTGTTATGAAACTATAAAAATTAAGAAGAAAAACAAAGTAGGGAGAAGAGAAAAGACTTCTTATTTATCTTGAAAGATTTTTTTGAGATTCACAGAACTGATTTACAATGAAGAAAATATCGCTTTATTTATAGGAGAAACAATAACTTGGTCCCCAAATAGGATTCCTAACCATATCCTAAAAGGACACACATGATTGACATTCACTATAATATATATACATACATACATATATATATATATATATATATATATATATACCAAAAAAAAACT
>NC_028646.1:15151473-15172678 GCF_001406875.1 Solanum pennellii | reverse complement strand
TATATATATATATATATATATATATATATATATATATGTATATATACATACATGTATGTTTAGAACACTTCCCCCTGAATGTTGGTAGATTATGTGCCTCGTTAAAACCTTAGTAGATAAAATCCAGTGGGAAAAAACTCTAGTGAAGAAGAAGAGTACACATATCTAATTTTACGCATTATGAATGTCTCATTAAAAACCTTACAAAGAAAACCCAATGAGTCAAAACTCTGTGAGAAAAAAAGAGTACATCATCACTTATTAACTCCCCCTAATGAGAATATCAATGCAGAGACTTGGATTTTCGTTATCCAAGCTTGTGCATCATCTTCTTGAATGTTGTAGTTGGTGGAGACTTGGTGAATAAATCAAGCATAGTATTACTTGAATAAACCTGTTGCATGTTGATATCACCATTCTTAGGAGCTCATGAGTGTAGAAAAACTTTGACGAAATATACCTCCTTCTACCTGATTTTATGAATATTCCCTTCAAGATCAAATAGTTCTCCAAGTTTCTTACTTCAACTTCTTTAAGCAAATAATCTATTGGCTTTGGAAAACTCTTCAGGATTTTCAATTATAGTCGTTAACTTCCATAATAATACATGTGTATGCTTTATACATTTTGAATCTATTTAATCCTTATGAGGGTTATAAACAAGTATTTCAAAAACTTATATATGCTCTACATTTTGAACCCATCGGATATTTTCATATCATTTTTTTCAAGTGAGAACATTCAATATTAAATGTATGACATCTTCTAGTGTGTAGATTCCAAGTCAAACAAGTTTTATGCTTACCGAAATGCTACATTTCACTTTTTACTTGATAAGTATTTCTACACCAACAAGCTTTAATAGTCGTAGATTTTATATCATAATAATCTTTTACAATATTGTGCATTATTGTATCAAAGATATCGTCAACGATATCTCATTTTGTATCGATTCATAATACGACATAACTTATTGAGATCTCATCACTTCATTATTTTTAGTTAGCTACCCCTCTCATGAGGTTTTATAAATGGTTATGTCATAGGCTCTCCAAGAGCACATTGTCTCATTTTTATGATCATTTTGATACTCTGATCTTCCCCTTTTTCAAGGATTATTTCATTTAGAATTGATTAGTCTAGCATGCTTCATGCATGTCGTAGACTCTATTCTTAAGGAACATTCAATAAATTATTTATAACTCTTGTGTTGCTCCTAATATCCCCCTTATGTTAGATAAACTTACATATAGCTCAATCTTTTGGAGAATCTGTCTTTGTGCATCATTGTATCAAAATAATGGGATGAAAGATATTTAGTCTCCGACTATAAATAAATTAAACTTTTTAAATCATAATTTATTAGTCTGATGCGTACAATTACTTTTGTATGCAGTATCATATTTCAAATAAACACATGAAACTTTATTTTCATAGGCAACGATTTCACTATGTATCTGAGAAATTAGGGTCTGTTTGGAAAGCACCTGGTAATTATAATTGATATAATTACTGGTATAGTAATTACATGCCTAGTAATTACACAGTCTAGTAATTACACTGATTTGTTTGATTGTCATAGTGTAATTACACGGTAATTACACATGTCCTGTTTGGATGCCACAATGTAACATGTTGTGTTTAGATGCACAATTGCAACCATATTATATTAATTTTTTTTTTAAAAATAAATTCTTTAACATTTATACTATACAAATAAGAAATTTTATAAATAATATTAAATTAAATATTTAAGAGACATATTCTTTTTTGAAGATATATTACTCAATAAACATATGATCTTAACTAATATTATGAAAAAAAAATACTGATTTATATTTTTTCAAATTAATATATTTCAATTGAATTAAACTAAAAGTTTGAAGTTTCTAAGAACATTGTGAAATGCATGTTTGATATAAAAAAATAATATATAAATAATATGTCATAGATTATTAAATATTCGACAAAAAGATAATATGTCAAGTCTAATTTAAAAAAATGGCTTGCAATGTGAATTTTGTGGGGTTTTAAAGGTGTGAACAAGAAATGAAGGGTTGTGACTCCTCTGAAGGGTTGTCACTTTGACAGAGGGTTATGACCTTTATGAAAGATTGTGTCCTTTCTAAAGGGTTGTGACCTTTTGAAAGGTTATTACTTTTCCATAGTGTTAGTGAGACGAAAATTATTTTCCGGAAAGGAAGATTTCGAGGTGGCACAGTCTAAGGGACGACTCTGTTCAGGTAAGATGCATATGTAATTTTATAGTTCCACTTCCTAATGAATAAGGTAGGTATAAAAATTATTATTATTATAAATTAATTTGGGAGAAGTAGGTTGCACATTATTGCAGTAAATATGAGGTTACTTCATTTGTAATTGTTGACAGAGGTTAGAATTGAAGACAAATTACTCCTGTGCTACGTGGGGGAATATACCTTGATGGGTTAGAAAGTAATAGTAAAGATTGATATTATTATGTGAATATAACTTGATCGTAATGAGTATTAAACAATTATTATTTTTTATAGTTGAAGTTATGTAAGCGGTAAAGTGCATGTATTTTGAGGTTACTAATGTTTTTTTTAGATTTTGGTTTTAGTAATGGTTTATAAGCGTCTAGTTCTCATGTTTT
Organism: Solanum pennellii; assembly: GCF_001406875.1. Classification (NCBI taxonomy): domain Eukaryota; kingdom Viridiplantae; phylum Streptophyta; class Magnoliopsida; order Solanales; family Solanaceae; genus Solanum; species Solanum pennellii. The sequence goes on along the minus strand of NC_028646.1, from coordinate 15,170,043 downwards.
ACTAAATTGAGATATTTAGTTAAATATTGAGTGCATGATATCATCTCAAAGTATTTTTCTAGAGATTAAAGTGATGCATATGAATATCATTATATTTATGATATTTGAAGAAATTGGAACTTAACTTTATGCTTGAAATTCGGAAAACATTAGAATTGATATGTTAATTGGCATCACGATTAGGAACTAACTTATAAACTAAGTGAGTTTTTTAATCTAGGATTGACCTATAGTAATATGATATTGTTAATTCGAAAATCTTATTGCGATTATTAATGTAAATAGATTATTTTGAGTTGGAAGTACAACAAAATAAAGGGGAAGACTCAAGTCCCAAAGTGATTGTTCGACTATTTGAGACAAGCAGATTTCTAAACCCTTGTTAAGTGAATGAAATACGTGTATTTCCTTGTGTTATATGTTTGGAAGTAATGGGACTTGATGAAGGGTTGTCTTGTCCATCTTGATTAATTTTAATGATGAAAAAAAATAATAAAGGGCAATGTGATTAATTGTTTGTGTGATAGGTTGAGAATGGTATGATACCAGTGGTAGGCAAAGTTTATGACTAAAGAATGTGGATTGTAACTTGAGAATGCCAAAGCATATGGGCATTAGCTGATATATTATTGATTTGATTTATTATGTGTGATTATGTTCTTTACTGAACCGTATAATTGTGATAATTGAGGTGATTATATGTCATAGCAACATTTGATTTATTGAGATGGTGCATCATCCTTTTTTTGATATTATATTATGCACATGCATTGACATGAGACAGCGTATGAGTAAAGGTCTAACACGTGGAGACACTCCGTGTTGAGATCGAGTTATGATTATTTGGGCAAGTGGAGATCGTCCGCGTGATGGAGAAAATATGATTATAATTTGGGCACGTGGAGATCATTCTTGCGGAATTTGTTTGATTTTTGATAGTGCATTAAGATCATCCACACATACATGTAAAGATCGTCGGTGTCGACATATAGACCTCGCGAGTCCCCCATGGGTCATGAACTCTCGATTTATTTTCGAGGAGTATCATGTATATAAAGTTGAGAGAGTACTTGGTATTCTGAGGCATATCACTTAATGGTGTAATATTGCATTGCATCACATGATATACTTAAATCTTGATGATTATGTGTTTTATTGGTGGTTGAAAGTACTTGACATTTATTTACCTCTATTTGATGAACTTGATCTTCTGAGTTGCTGATATTGTGAGTGCCTTTTTGTGAAAGTTGTGATTGTTGAATACTGAGTTTGTATTTGAGAGTGTAATTTGTTAAAAATGATTTTGATGTGTTGGGTGCTATGAAAACTGTGTACTGTTAGGTTGGGATGATTTTTATGCAGGTTGTAGTTGTGGAGGTTCAGTTGGTGTGTAAGTAGTACCTGTATTTTATCCCGGTTAGCTTGTGTTTAGAAGTTTACTTGCTGAGTACCGTATGGTTTGGTACTCACCCCTTGCTTCTACAATTTTTTTATAGGTTATTATCCATGACCTTCATGATATTTTCTCTTATTCTTGTCAGAGGCTTCTTGTGGAAGTTTGTGAGGTAGTTGCTTGTCATTTCTGCGGACCTTCTTACTCCTATTTATGATATTATTCTATTCGAGAAACAATGTCATTTGTGACTTACTTTTTTTCTGAATCAATTGTAATACTTTAGAGACTTGTACACGTGACAACCAGATTTTGGGTGTATTTTTTATCGTATTATAAAAAATTACGCATTTTATTATAATGATTGAGTTTTAGAATGACTTTTCTTGGTGGGACTAGTCGATTGTCATCACTTCCATTTCTGAGTCGTGACAACATGGTATCGGAGTCCTAGGTTCACACATCCCACATGTGTACAGGTCGAGTCTATGTAGAGTCTCGAGGATTGGTATGGACATGTCTGTACTTATCTTCGAGAGGCTATTGTGACTTTTAAGAATAATCTTCACTTCTTTGATCTCTATTGTGCATTCTTGTTCTGGTTTTGATTTTTATCGCTTTTTCTTTATTCACTCTCAATTATAGTGATTACTCGTTCTGGTTGCTCACGTGATTAGTTGATATCTTGTATGGTTTGAATGTTAGATCTGGTATTAAGGTGGAAGTACTATACTTATGGAAAGGAAATTTGGTTAGATTTATAATGTTTAACAATTTGAAGGGATTGTGTAAGGTTAGTTAAATTGAATCTTACTTGTGTGGTATATAGGATATTTAGAGTGGTTTAACAATTGGAAGTGGAATGATTAAAAGGAGGACAAGGTAATGGACATGTAACTTTGAAACCTATAAAAGTATCAATGCTTACTTGGTTAGAGTTATGGAGTGTGTTAGTTTTGATATTGAGTTGACCTATGAAAGAATATATATAGCTTGGTATCGATACATAACTAATTTGGTAATATTTTACAGCTATTTGATGGGTAGAAATGTATGACCTATTTGGATATGATCTTCTCGGTAGGTACTATGTGTTCTAGTGGTGGATGTAGCGAACTTTCACGATATGGTACTAGTGGTATATGAAAATGGATATGTTTACTGTTAAGTGTGAATAATAATTACATATGAAGTTATCAATTGTATCACATGATCATATAATAAAATTCGATGTCGCATTCATATTCGAGGAACCAACTAGGTTGTTACTATAGAAGAATGAGTTAAACATTACTTATGATGGTAATCTTAGTGGTGGATCTTTAGTATGATATTAATGTGTGTGTAGGTTATGAAGTTTATCCGTAGGATTTTAAAGGAGCAGTGGTGATTTTATCATAAGCTCCAATTGAATGGATAAGTATCAGAATGAAAAACTTATGGGTAAAGAAAGTCTCAAAGAGTATACTTGTGCGAATATAATTGAAGATTTTAGTAAGAAAAGACATCTAAGATTGAGTTAGCCCTTCGATTTTTTTTTTGGTATTACTATTTAAGGTGTCAAATATATGAAAAGATTTACTTCGTGGTGATGACAAGAGCTAGTTGAGCATGATGGTAATAAGAGTTCGTCATGGATTGTGATTGAGATGCAATTATGAAATAAGGATTATTGGTTAGACGAATTTGGTGTTTTAATGATGACTTGTAAGTATTTAAATCTCAAGTTTGTTACTATTTTATGAGTAAATTGATTCATTGAAAAACTATAGAAGGTTATGAGACATCGTTAGAATAAAATTAAAAGGAGCTAGAGTTATACATGGAAAGGATTAGTACAATGTAGCTTTGTCTTTGAAAAGAGGCGATTGAGAACAATGACATTTACTCTGATTGCAAGGACAAAAAATTTATCTTTAGATGGTTGAGAATTTTGTTCAGGGACACATGGTTTCATCTGTTTTGATATGGTTATGGTGATAGTGTTACATGTCGTTTATATCTGTTAAAAGTTATTTGGATAAGATTTTTAAAAAAAGGTCTACATGCATTTAACTTGAGTATGATGAAATTCTTCTGTGGTTTTGAGTTTAATAATAAGTATGGTTCGATTTTTAGCGAAGGATATGATAAGATTGATTGAAAGGTGATCAATGACAAGTTAAAGATACATGAATTCATAAAAAAAATCTCCAAGGTATGAGCAACTATTGAAAGATAAAGGGATTAAGTTACACGTTGGATTCAAAATTCAAAATTTTCATGGTGAGTTTAGGTGGTGATAGTGTGTTTTGACAAGGTATGGATTGGTAAGGTAAAAAAATGATAAAGAACATTTAGTATGAAGCATTTGGAAGGACGTTAATTAATTTGAGTAGTACATTTGGTTACTTTCGATTGTTATACCTAATGGCGGGTTTCACGTAATGTTAATTTAGAGGATAAAGTATAATATCATGGGTTGTTGATCAAAAGATAAGATTGATAAGCAAGTCAGCGAAACAAAAAAGGGTCTGGTGTATTGAAGAGTTCAAGGTATTAAATTTGTGTCATATGAAGAATTTAGGAGATGAGGAGGAATAAGACCTTTCATATAGAATCTTGGTTCGAAGTTGGAGGATGTACGGTTTTTTCATATATATGTTCTAGTATGACTATGATTGTGAATTTGTTCGGTATAGACTTACTAGGGATTTATCAACAATATCTATGAAGATTAGGTTTTGATTTGAGTGAAAAATAATGAGGTGTGTAAGATTATGTATTGTTATGTGGAGCTAGATTATTCAAATTATAATAGATAACTTATTGATGTTCAATGATGTGGTCTTATAGTTTGACATAATTAATGAGAATTTCGAGGGAATTGTTTTTTTTATGAAAGGATATAGACTATTATGATATGTTATATAGGGATTTGATGATGAATAGAGATTATGATCTTATAGAAACACCTAATTATTGGAGTGACTAAGAATTTCTTAAGTGTTGGTATGAGGTATATGATGGTTTTGAATATTAGTTGAAATGTGGTGTCTAAAAGATTACATGGTGTTTATATTGTGCGTGATTTAATAATTTTATATTGATGGAAAGTACTTTTAGATTTGAAATTAGAGTTATCATTCTTGGGTGGGACCCCGTATCTGTCATAAAATGCATATTTCGAAAGAGAGAGCGACATACCTTAAAAAATTTGGACGCGATAATGTGTTGATACTAGTGACTTTTTGAGAGTAAGGTAAATGGTTGGTGAAGTATGATGTTTGTTATTATTAAGAATGTTAGCTTCAATGGAGTACTGTGAAAAGTATGTGAGGTTTGATAAATTGAGAATTTGTAATTTTTTGATGAGGATCAGACTGGTTGATTCTTGGTGGCTCAAAATCGAGAAATGGAGTAAAATTAATGAATTATATTTATATGAGCACTATGAAAGAGTATCTTGTGTTATTCAAACTTGCCTTTTTATATTCTTATGTAAACAACTGCTTCAATTGGGACATGTTTTATAGTATGATCCACTTTCTACATTTGTGTGTGTGTTTCCACATATTTGGGTGAATTCTTAGAGGTGGATCGAGTGTACCGATCCTGTGATTGTCCTATTAGAGGAGTGACATTTTTGGGTAATATTGGTCATTTCAGTTATGACAGGTTTAGTGTTGTTTGGGATAGTTGAAGTATACCAATAGTTCTACACTCTTAACCTTATTTAGGAGATCTTATATAAGAGCCACGAAGAGTTTCAATTGTCTTAGAGTGTTGTTACAGTTTTTGCATCTTGAAGGTGTATCACTTGTTGGGTTTTCACTTGATCATTTATTTTCTTGTGTTATATAAGTTTGATTATCTCTTGATTAGTACCTGATGTCTAAAGATCTAGTTTTTATAACTTCAACTCCTGAAAGATTGTGCTGCGAAAAAGAAATCTTGTGCATCATCTGTATATGCTGGTTGGTTAAGATTCACTTCTTGTTGTATTCAGTATCGATTCAAAATATTATCTTGGTGGTGTTAGAAAAGGACTCACCATGATGTTTGTTCTATGGTCCAATGGGTTTCAGTTTAGAGTTCATACGTTAGTTTGTGTCTTGATAATCACTCCTGACTTGTAGATCATCCAAAGTTTGATTTAAAGTTTAGTTTTTAGTAGTTGACCTTGGCGGAATTGCTTAAGGAGGAACTCACTTAGAGAGATAAACTCAAATGAGTAGGTCATAACTTAGACTTTTTGTGACGTCGGGTTATTCTTCCTTCTTCTTCTTATGTTCAAGGACCAACATAATTTTTAGTGATGGATAATTTAATGACCCGAGAAACTATTTTTGAAAATTTCATGGAATTATTGTTTTACCCCTCTTGATAGTTATTTTTACTCAGTCATTGGAAGTAGGTTTGAAAATTTAAACTATTTATTTAACTATAGTTATTTAATGAACAAATATTTATTAATTAATTTAGTTACTTTAATTAAAGGGTGATATTAAGTAATTAATTTTAGTTGGTGGCTAATGGGCTCAGTCCATAAAAAGGGTTTAAAAACTTAATTTAAGTGAGAGGGTCTAATATTTGCCAACCATAAATCAGTGAGACCAAAAGTAAATTCCGGGAAGGAAGACTTCGAGGCGGCATAGTCTAAGGGACGACTCTGTTCAGTAACATGCATATATAATTGTATAGTTCCATTTCCTGATGAATAAGGTAGTTATAGAAATTCTTATTATTATGTATTAATTTCGAAGAAGTGTGTTGCACATTATTGCAGTGAATATGAAGTTATTTCCTTTGTAATTGTTGACACAGGTTACAATTAAAGACAAATTACTCATGTGCGACATGGGGGAATATAACCTGATGGGTTAGAAAGTAGTAGTAAAGAATTGATATTCTTCTGTGAATATAACTTGATTGTAGTGAGTGTTAAACAATTATTTTTTTGTAGTTGAAGTTATGTAAACGGCAAAGTGCATGTATTTTGAGTTTTTTTTTTTTTACGATTTTGGTTTTAGTAATGGTCTATAAGCGGTTAGTTCTCAAGTTTTGCTTAATTGAGATATTTAACTAAATATTGGGTGCATGATCATATGAATATCATTATATTAATGATATTTGGAGAAATTGGAACTTAAATCTATGCTTGAAATTCAGGAAACATGAGAATTGATATGTTAATGGTACCAAGATTAGGAACTAACTTATATTTTAAGTGAATTTTTGGATCTAGGCTTGACCTATAGTAATATGAATATTGTTAATTTCGAAATCTTATTGTGATTATTAATGTAAATATATTGCTTTGAGTTGGAAGTACAACAAAATAAAGGGGAAGACTCAAGTCCCAAAGTGATTGTTCGACTATTTGTGGCAAGTCGATTTCTAAAACCTTGTTAAGTGAATGAAATTCGTGTATTTCCTTGTGTTATCTGTTTGGAAGTAATGGGACTTGATGAAGGGTTGGCTTGTCCATCTTGATTAATTTTAATGATGAAAAGAAATAATAAAGGACAATGTGACTAATTGTTTGTGTGATGGGTTGAGAATGATATGATACCGGTGGTAGGCGAAGTTTATTACTAAAGAATGTGGATTGTAATTTGAGAATGTCAAAGCATATGGGAATTAGCTTATATATTATTGACTTGATTTATTATGTGTGATTATGTTTTTTATTGAACCGTATAATTGTGATAATTGAGGTGATTATATGTCATAGAGACATTTGATTTATTGGAATGTTGCATCATCCCTTTTTTTGATATCATATTGTGCACATGCATTAAATCAGAATGGGTATGAGTAAAGGTCTAACACGTGGAGATCAGGTTATGATTATATGAACATGTGGAGATCGTCCATGAGATGGAGAAGATAGGATTATAATTTGGGCACGTTGAGATCGTCCGTGTGGAATTTGTTTGATTTATGATAGTGCGTTAAGATTGTCCTCACAGATATGTGGAGATCTTGCGTGTCGGTATATGGACCTCGCGAGTCCCCTATGGGTCATGAACTCTCGATGTATTTCCGAGGAGTATCATGTATATACGGTTGAGAAAGTACTTGGTATTCTGAGGCATATAACTTCATGGTGTAGTATTGCATTGCATCACATGACATCCTTAATTCTTGATGATTATGTGTTTTATTGGTGGTTGGAAAGTACTTGATATTTATTTACCTCTATTTGATGAAATTGATCTTGTGTGTTGCTAATATTGTGAGTGCCTCTTTGTGAAAGTTGTGATTGTTTAATACTGAGTTTGTATTTGAGTGTGTGTAATTTGTTAAAAATGAATATGATGAGTTGGATGCTATGAAAACATTGAACTGTTAGGTTGGACTGATTTTTATGCAGGTTGTAGTTGTGGAGGTTTAGTTGGTGTGTAAGGAGTACCTGTATTTTATCCCCTTAGCTGGTGTTTAGAATTTTACTTGCTGAGTACCATATGGTTTGGTTCGCTTGCTTCTACAATTTTTTTGTAGGTTATTAGTCATGGCCTTCGTGATATTTTCTCTTATCCCCGTCTGAGGCTTCTTGTGGAAGTTTGTGAGGTAGTTGCTTGTTATTTTTGCGGACCTTCTTACTCCTATTTGTGATATTGTTCTATTCGAGAAACAATGTCATTTCAGACTTACATTTTTCTTTCTGAATCAATTATAATACTTTAGAGGCTTGTATATGCGACAACAAGATTTTTGGGGTATTTTTTATTATATTATAAAAAATTATGCATTTTGTTATGATGACTGAGTTTTAGACTGACTTGTCTTGGTGGGACAAGACGAGTGCCATCACTTCCATTTTTGGGTCATGGCAACATGGTATCAAGCACAAGGTTCACAGGTCTCCCGTGTGTACAAGTCGAGTCTAAGTAGCGTCTCGAGGATTTGTATGGAGACATCTGTACTTATCTTCAAGAGGCTATTGTGACTTTTAAGAAAAACCTTCATTTCTTAGATCGCTATTATGCATTCTTGTTCTAGTTTTGATTGTTATCGCTTGTCTTTATTCACTCTCAGTTATAGTAATTACTTGTGCTGGTTGCTCATGTGATTAGTTGATATCGTGTATGGTTTAAATGTTAGATCCGGTATTAAGGTGGAATTAATATACTTATGGAAAGGAAATGTGGTTAGATTTAGAATATTTAACAATTTGAAGGGATTGTGTAAGGTTAGTTAAATTTAATGTGATATATAGGATATTTAAAGTGGTGTAACAATTGGAAGTGGAATTATTAAAATGAGGACAAGGTAATGGACATATAACTTTGAAACTACAACAGTACTGATGCTTACTTGGTTAGAGTTCTGGAGTGTGTTACTTTTGATATTCACTTGACGTATGAAAGAATATATATAGCTTGGGATAGATACATAACTAATTTGGTAATATTTTACAGCTATTTGATGGGTAGAAATGTATGACCTATTTTGATATGATCTTCTCTGTAGGTACTATGTGTTCTAGTGGTTGATGTAATGAACATTCACGATGCGGTACTAGTGGTTTATGAAAATGGATATGTTTAATGTTAAGTGTGAATAATAATTACGTAATAACTTATCAATTGTATCACATGATCAAATAACAGAGTTCGATGTCGCATTCATATTTGAAGAACCAACTAGGTTGTTACTATAGAGGAATGAGTCAAGCATTACTTATGAGGGAAATCGTAGTGGTGGATCGTTAATATGGTATTAATGTGTGTGTTGGCTAGGAAGTTTATCCGTAGGATTCTAAATGAGCAGTGATTATTTTATCATAAGCTCCAATTGAATGGATAGATACCAGAATGAAAAACATATGGGTAAAGAAAGTCTCAAAGAGTATATTTGTGTGAATATAATGGAAGATTTTAGTAAGAAATGACATATAAGATTGAGTTAGCCCTTTGATTTTTTTGTTGGTATTACTGGATTTAAGGTGTAAATATTATGAAAAGATTTACTTCGTGGTGATGACAAGAGCTAGCTGAGCATGATGATAATAAGAGTCAGTCATGAATTTTGATTGAAATTCAATTATGGAATAAGGATTGTTGGTTAAATGAATTTTATATTTTAATGATGACTTGTAAGTATTTAAGTCTCAAGTTTGTTACTATTTAATGAGTAAATTGATTGCATGGAAATCACATATCAAGCTCCTCAATCATATAGACATCCTTTAAGCATCCATAACATACACTTAGTGTAAAAAGTAGAGAAAAATGGGATTAGTACAATAATGCACTAAGTATGACAACCATGCAAAAACATGCATTTAAAAGGGACATTTACTTGAAATCATACTTCATGTCTTTTTGAGTAAATCTTTAATAAACCTTTATAAAACAACATTGATATCATTCATATACTTCATATAAACATATTTAAAGGCCAAACATCATATAAGATCACATATAGAATTTATGACCTTTTCAAGTCACATTACAGTGAGCTAATTTTCCTTAACAATGAACTATCTTCTCTTTTATTCATTAACCTCCCAAGTAACCCTCTAGTGATGCTTGGTGCAATGCATCACCATAAGGTCACAAAGAAATCATAATACAACCTACATAAGCCAACACATATCATTATATAAGCATAATACATCAAAGACACATTTAAGTGAAGACTCCTTAGGCTATACAGTAAGCTACACCAATTTAGACGTATATTTACTTCCTTTCATATACATCATTATAAGACCTTGTCCATAACCCAATCTTAGTCTATTATTGAAATGAACATATGAAGCCCCATAACCCCATACGTTCTTAGTAAACCCTTCATGAGACCACAAACCTTAGCATTCAATTCATACCTCAACATAACACATATGGACAACTCCATTCCTATCAACACTCTTCATCATATAGTCATTAAGGCTCACACAGTGCATATAAGGATAAGACCATATCACATAAACCCATACCATACACAGCTTCATGACAAATAGACAAATACTACCATGCCATGCATAAAGACATACTCATAATCATACACTTTAGGTCACCTTCCTAGAACTTCCTAAGGAGCTACTTGTGCAATTTCTAGATGGGTTCATTACTTCCACCTATACTAAGTCACCTCCCTTAAGCCCTCCTAGTTAGAATCCTATTCTTTCACTTCCATTGTCCATTTTACATTAGGGAAACTATAGCCTTAACCGACACTAAGACCATGGGTGCTAAACATGGAATTTGGTGTTTTCCCCTCACACCAAAAAGAGGGTATCTTACTTGCCAAGGTAAGACATGAGTATCATACTAGCATCTTAGGTGATATCACTTGCTAGATCCTATGTGGCAAGCATAGTTTATGGAAATAAGATATAGGTATTCTCCCTATACATACCACTTGGATATTGGAGCCTCCTCTCATGGGAATTCATTGGATGAGTATCCCTCTTTGGGGAGTCAACACCCCTTGTAGGATTATAGGGTGAATCGTACTCTATGGGAAGTCATCACCTCCCATTGTCAAGTTCACTCGGTGCTAAGCTAAGTTTCCTTTATTGAAAAGTCATTATCACATTAGTTTATAAAATATAGGCTTAGGAGATTCATCCACTCATATGCTTAACTCATAGGTCATAGATGAGTAGTCCTTTTATCAACCTTTATCATGTGAGAAATCCTTTCACATGGACATGGAATATATCATTAGCACTATCTAGTTTAGGATACACTTGAGCACACCTTTCAAGGCTCCTTAATTGACTATATCATCATTCATGTGTGTGTGTGTATAGATATATGTGAGCAAACCTTTCACGCAACACATAAAGGTCACACATGTTTATATATCAATGCAAAAGTATATATGTGTACCTACATGAGAAATCCTTTCATATCAACACTCCAAGACACTTTGCCCATTCATACTTCATCATGTCATATACTTAACATCATAGCATATAAGTCATGTTCATAACATGTTCATACAATCCTATGCATGTCCTTAGAGGACCAACCTAGGAACTATCCCATCAAGGTGCACATATGAAATGCATAGGTCAAAGTCCCATACCCTTTCCTATGCTAGTACATTTATCAAGTCATCCTAGTGAATGAAACATCACACAACATCATAGAATGGTTAGTATAACATAAGACTCATTTATTTAAGACTTACAACATCTTACAGTAAGCTTTAGTCTTTATATGCCTATTTTAGCCTTACATCACATATAGCATTATAAGACCTCATCATAGGCAGCAACTACATATAACCTTAACATAGTCATTTACATGCTCATAACAATAGTAACATCACATAGATTCACAACTAGAGAAGAAGACTAGGCACAAGTTACACATAAGGTGAACATCATAACCAATCCTTCATATAATCATTAATTTGACTTCAAGGACATGGTCAACACATATATAATGACAATAAACTAAACACCTCCACCATAAGTAGACCATACCAAACAATTTCATACAAGGCTTCATCAAATTACTATAAAGAAAGTAGAGGAGATAAGCATTCTTACTAATTTTTACCCTTTGATCATCATTCATCAATACACCTTGTTTATAAACAATTCATATATAGGGAAGTATCTATATGTACTTTAATTATAAAATAAATCATGTACAAGTTGCTACAAGATCATGCTATAATATAAAACAAGGCATCTCACATGTACTAGAAGGTAGAGAGTCTTAGATCACTTACTAATATGCTTTACTTTGATTACCATAGATAACATTCATAATATACCAATAATTCCAACTTAGGTAAGTAGCTAAAGTCACATAAATCACGTCTAAGTGATGCTTCATCAAACCTAGAACTTAGATTTCATCATGTACATAACTTTGTCAATCCATAGACTAGAAGAACCTAGATCAATTCATGTAAGTGTGTATTTAATTGATAATCAAGGTTTTATACTCACCATTAATCCATAATATCAACTTAAGGCAATATCTACAATGATGCTTTGCGTAATTGAAATCTTACACAATTTGTTGTAATCGACATCACTGTAACACATAGAAACATAGGCTATTCATACTCAAATATTCATACATTGATCCTCATGGATCCTTCATCATAAATTCATAATCAATTTACGTAACCAATATTAGATATAACCACTTTAACTTAATAAAATCATAATTCAATTGATAACAAGTCATGATCACAATGCCCACACATAGTCTAAATTGAGACTTTGAAGAGAGCATGGGTTCATCATGCAATTGGATCAAAATTTACGTTACAATGAACATGTTAACTTCAATTCATCATTAGGAAGCCTTAAAAAACGTTTTGAGAAAGAACCCATGGCTAGATTAAAGAAGAAGAGATTTGATCATATTTTCTCTTTTAAAACATTGAGATTAACTCTCTAGATGGAAGGAGAACTAGAGATGAAGGATTACCATACCTTTATATTCATGAAAAACTTTAAAAAATGATGAAGAAACCATAGGAATCCATGCTCCAAGCTGTTCTTGAGCTTCAACAACAATGGAGGTTTCTAGGGAGAAGATTTTTGGAGGGAAAGGTTTAATTCGTGTACAAGGGATAGGGAATGGTTGTTCACGTGTTTGATCCCTTAAATACACACAAAAATAAGCAAATTAATCAATTAGAGTCAGGTTAGGACGTGGGGTGAATTTCTCATTCACCCCTTAGTAAAACAGTGTGCTAGGCAACAGTTACAGGCCACCATCAACGGACCCAATCGACTTGGCATTGGTCCATCGACGGATTGTTCTGTGCCCTTACATTGACTAGGTCTGAGGCTGTCAAGTGGCCAAGACTTACCCAGTCTAAGTGACCATCGAAGCCTCCCCATCGACGAGGCGTCAGTCAACCCACGGACCATGCATTTGTCTTGTCGCTTGACACTGCCAAGGTAGCGTCTCGACAACCTTGGGTCCTTCTTGTGGGCCCTTTTGTGGGACCCTTTAGAAGTCGTACCCGGACGTTTTCAATGTAAATACAAAACTTAACAATTTGTAGACATACCACATTACTTTCACTCAAAACAAATACACGTAACACGTCCAAACAGTCTAGGTCCCATCAAGACACACTTGAGCGTCTTAAGGGCTAACCTTCTAACGTCTTGGACGTTTGACCTCCAAACTTCATGAAACTCCATATAATGTCTATAAACATCATTAAAACTCATTTTAATACTACATAATCTCATGACATACAATATATATACAGGTCTAGACACATGAGGCACATAGGTGACAAGTCGTCGAACGTCTTGGTCGTCCCTTGACGTTTGACTTCCAATTCACCTCAAATTTACACACTGGATCTAAACCATATTATAAGTAAGTTTAGGAACTTAGAACCTTAATACAAACATGGTAGGCTCTAGACACCCTAACTCATTTTGGGGTTTTACAATATCCCCCACTTAGGAACATTCGTCCTCGAATGACACTTAGAACACTTTAATAACAATAAGGACTTTAATGCATCTTAGAGCAGTTCATCACATTTATAACATGATCACATAGAATTAAATGCACATAAGCAAGAAAAACTTCCATTCACTCACTCTTTAATGCATCAAACACAAAGGCTCTTATCATGTTGATAAGAGGAACATCCTTCTCCTAATCATAACATGGTCATTACACTTCAAATCATTAAGAGCTCATTTTGCAACTATTCTTTAAGTCACATTTAGGTAGATTTCAACAACACTCAAGAAGCAATTAGGCACTCATACTTCAATGCACATATATTTGAATTAATTGAATCAACCAAGATTTTTATTAATTAGACCTAGTGATATGAAGGTCATACTCAACCATACCATGCTTATTGGTGTCCATGGAGGAATGTCCTTCTCCTCAACGCACTAACATGTATCATGAGTTCACACCTAAGCAAAGTACAAGGTAAATTTTCTCTTAAAATGAGAAATTCTCAACTTTTAAACCGAGGCATACTCATGTTTCCTTCCTAGTAAAGTCCAAAAGGTAAGTCACACCAAGCACATCACAACAAATAGGAAGTAATTTCACAAAATGTCAATTTCTAACAAAGTACTCACCTTCACAGTAAGCATCATTTGAGAAGAATCACACAAATCATAGGCACACACATGAACACTTAGCTAAACATGCTTTCATATTATAAGAGTGAGCCTACAATCATGATTCCCAAACCATACAAGTCACATAATTTTCAAGAGACTCAACATATTTCATTTTAAAGAGACTCAACTTTTCATTATAAGGCTAAACATTACACCTCACAAGTGACTATTACAATATTATTTACCTTATCTCACGAAGTCAAATGCACAACTAGCATATCAAGATGCAAATCAACATGACAAAACATGGATTTTATCAAAACTTTTCTTTCATGTACTTTGGAATCTGCACAATATCTTTGAGGTAATGCCAATCAATAAATACCAAACATGTAAAGGTCATGCAACTCATACTTGAGACAAGACTTCTATCATGAACAAGTTTACAAAAAAATTCATTAGTTTCAAGATCATGTAAGAAGAGAAGGTCTAGGTAGGAACTATCTACAACCTTACTACTCCATCACCATCCCCCACTTAGGGTAGACCCAATTATGATCAACATAACCCAACCTTAAGAGGATCTTAACTTAACATCCTTAATTTTTCATCACTTAAAAGTGAATTACTACTTAAAAAGGATTACAGTAAGTTAACATAGGAACACCAAGTATTCTAAACCCTATCATTTTAGGAGAATTATACTCCAATTACAAAGTCACGTCATACCATTTAAACGTATAAGGTTTTCATACAATACAATGGACACCAAGGTCATACATCATTAGGGAAAACAATAGAGGAGACTTAGTCTTAAGGACTCTTTCTTTTCTTTCAACATTAAAGTAAGGTAACTTCTAGGTCAATCAAACCCACATCATCACCCTACAAGGATAAGAATACTACCCACAATTCTAGGAAAAATATCAATTCCGCAACATCAAGTGACTCACAACACAATAAGAAGTTAGAAACAATTCCACAACTTATCATGCCATAAGACTCTTATTCTTTATTCCAAATAGCAAATCTCCTTTTTACATTCATTATCATGTTCATATGCATCAATTCTATACACATTTTAACAACTTTCAATCAAAGAACAATTTAGTTGATTTCCCAAAAATCTCACACTAAGCTGCCAAGTATTACAGTGAACATGCTTCAATTTCAAAAAAGATGAAACATCTAGCCAATTGGCAATTGATGGGAAAGCATGACAATATGGGATACAAAACTTTACCAAGAAAAGCATACTATCATCAAACCTAGGATTAAGTCTATACAAAGGACTCCAATCCATACTAGGCAACTTATCAAGGACCACATATATACAAAAGGAAACATTGAATACCTTTAAGTACAAAATCTTAGGGTAGCATGCTCCCATATGTAGTCACTAAGCATTTCAAGTTCAAATCATATCATAAGGCTACAATCATGCAAAACTGTATAGTAACACATTATTCCAATGAGAAACTCATGTCAACCATAATAACTTCTAACATGCTTTAATTATATCATGACATACGTTTCTCAATATAACATGCTATTTCACAAAAATCTCATATATAGTCATAATTGGCATCATATTATCAAAGCATGCCAAAATTAACCTTCACACATACTCATTCAACCATAAAACTAAGATAAACATTTAAACTCAACTTTTTTCCCTCAAGCAGAGAGAACAATCTCATCCAAGCAATCACATCTAAAAAGACCACATGACAAGAAAACATAAGAGAGAGGTCTTATAGAGTTAAATTCTACGGCACGATATGAGAATGATGAAGAAGGAAAACTCTATCGTCCTATAGCCTCTCGTACCATTTGATGTGTCATGACTCACCACCAATGATACAAGACTCTACTAGACGTGGCAATATGAGTATTCTTGGACCCTAAACAACTTTTAAAACCTTGCTCTAATACCACAGTTGTCACAATCGGGGAGCACCCCCTAGAAGTAACATGGCGTACATGACCTCTCAAAGGTCTTATACAATCCCATAGTTATCATTCATCGCATTGTCATAGTAAATTTAGCGGAAAATTTAGAACTTTTCACAGCACATCATATGCTAGAAACATCACTTCATATATATATAAAATATAAGTAATGATACATATTTAGACCCTAAGTCTCTTTGTCATCTTAGACTGAACAACATTAGAATACATTAGGGACACTCCCCTTAAAACATAAGACATAACTATATAATATTTAATACACTCTACAGTAAATAAATATTAGAACATCCTTGGACTTAATGATTCCTTTCCTTGAGCTTCAGAATCACATATCAAACTCCTCAAACATATAGACATCCTTTAAGCATCCATAATCTTCACTTTGTGTAAAAAGTAGACAAGAGTGGGATTAGTACAATAATGCACTAAGTATGCAACCATGCAAAAACATGCATTTAAAAGGGACATTTTCTTGAAATCATACTTCATGTCTTCTTGAGTAAATCTTTATAAAACCATTATCTAATAGCATTGACACCATTTACATACTTCATATAAACATATTCAAAGGCCAAAAATCATATAAGACCACATACATAATTTATGACATTTTCAAGTCACATTACAGTGAGCTAATTTTCCTTAATAGTGAACTATCTTGTCTTTTATTAATTAAGCTCCCAAGTAACACTATATTGATACTTGGTGCAATGCATCACCTTAAAGTCACAACGAAAGAATACATACAACCTACATAAGCATACACATATCATTACATAAGCATAATTCAACAAAGACACATTTAAGTCAAGACTCCTTAGGCTTACAGTAAGTTACACCAATTTACATATACATTTACTTTCTTTCATATACATCATTTTAAGACCTTGTCTATAACAAAATCTTAGTCTATTAGTGAAATGAACATATGAAGCCCCATAACCCCATACATTCTTAGTAAACCCTTCATGAGACCACAAACCTTAGAATCTAATTCATACCTCAACATAACACATAAGGACAACTCCATTCATATCAACAATCTTCATCATATAGTCATTAAGACTCACACAATGCCTATAAGGATAAGACCATGTCACATAGACTCATACAATGCACATCTTAATGACAAATAGACAAATACTACCATGTCATGCATAGAGACATACTCATAATCATACAGTTTAGGTCACCTTCCTAGGACTTCCTAAGGAGCTACTTGTGCAATGTCTAGATGGGTTCATTATTTCCACCTATAATAAGTAACCTCCCTTAAGCCCTCCTAGTTAGGATCCTATTATTTTACTTCCATTGTCCATTTTGCTTTAGCGAAACTATAGCCTTAACCAACACTAAGTAAATGGGTGCTAAACATGGAATTTGGTGTTGTCCCCTCACACCAAAAAGAGGTCATCTTACTTGCCAAGGTAAGACATGAGTATCATACTAGAATCTTAGGTGATATCACATGCTAGATCCTATGTTTATGGAAATAAGAGATAGTTATTATCCCTCTTCATACCACTTGGCAATTTGGGCCTCTTCTCATGGAAATCCATTGGATGAGTATCCCTCTTTGGGGAGTCAACACCCCTTGTAGTATTATAGGGTGAATCTTCCTCTATGGGAAGTCATCTCCTCCCATTATCAAGTTCAATTGGTGCTAAGCTAAGTTCCCTTTATTCAAAAGTTATTATTACATTACTTTATAAAATATAGGCTTAGGAGATTCATCCCCTCAACGCTTAGATCATAGGTCATAGATGAGAAGTCCTTTTATCAACCTATATCATGTGAGAAATCTTTTCACATGGAAATAGCATATATCATTAGCACTATCTAGTTTAGGATACACTTGAGCAAACCTTTCAAGGCTCCTCTATTGATAATATCATCATTCATGTGTGTCACGACCCAAAACCGAGCCGCGACTGGCACTCACAGTTTCCCTCCTATGTGAGCGAACCAACCAATCTAACCCTTATCATTTTAACATATATTAACAGAAAATAATGCGGAAGACTTAAACTCATTAAATAAAACAAATCAACATCTATTAATTCCCCAAAATCTGGAAGTCATCATCACAAGAACATCTATCTCAAATTACTAAACTAAGAATGTCTAAGAACAAAAATAACTAAAAAGCTAGTCCATGCCGGAAGTTCAAGGCATCAAGACT
>NC_028646.1:15133887-15142753 GCF_001406875.1 Solanum pennellii | reverse complement strand
GGCTCGTCGTGGATGTGACGGCACGTCCTGCAGGTCCGTCACCGATTACAGAGAGTCGATTTTCAGTACCCAATTTCAGAATTTCTAAGTATGCTGAAACGAGACATCTGTGACGGGCCGTCGTGCCTATGACGGTCCGTCGTGATGTCCGTAATCTTAGCCAGTTTTTCCAGAAATAAATCTGCTGCTCAAAACGACTAAACAGGTCGTTACAATGTGTGTGTGTATACATATGTGTGAGAAAAACTTTCGCATAACACATAAAGGTCACACATGTTCATATATCAATGCATAAGTCTATATGTTTACCTATATAAGCAATCCTTTCATATCAACACTCCAAGACACTATGCACATTCATACTTTATCATCTCATATACTTAACATCATAGCATATATGTCATGTTCATAACATGTTCATACAATCCTATGCATATCCTTAGAAGACCAACCTAGGAACTATCCCATCAAGGTGCACATGTGCAATACATAGTCAAAGTCCCATACCCTTGCCTATGCTAGTTCATCTCTCAAGTCATCCTAGTGAATGATACATCACACAACATCATAGAATGATTAGCATAGCATAAGACTCATTTGTTTAAGACTTACAACATTCTTACAGTAAGCTTTAGTCTTGATATACCTATCTTAGCTTTACATCACATATAACATTATAAGACATCATCATAGGTAGCAAGTACATATAGCCTTAACATAGCCATTTACATGTCCATAACAATAGTAACATCACCTAGATTCACAACTAGAGAAGATGACTAGGAACAAGTTACACATAAGGTGATTATCATAACCAATCCTTCATATTATCACCAATTTTACTTCAAGGCCATGTTCAACACATATATAATGACAATAAACTAAACACTGCCACCACAAGTGGACCATACCGCACAATGTCATACAAGGCTTCATCGACATTATTATAAAGAAAGTTGAGAAGATAAGCATTCTTACCAATTTCTCACCCTTTGATCATCATTGATCAATACACCTTGTTTATCAACAATTCATATATAGGGCAGTAGCTATATGTACTTTAATCATAAACGAAACCATGTACAAGTTGCTACAAAATCATGCTATAATATAATACAAGACATCTCGCATGTACTAGAAGGTAGAGAGTCTAAGATCACTTACTAATATGCTTTAGTTTTGATTACCATAGCTAACATTCATAATATACCAATAATGTCAACTTAGGGCAGTAGCTAAAGTCATATAAATCACGTCTAAGTCATGCTTCATCAAACCTAAAACTTAGATTTCATCATGTACATAACATTGTCAATCCATAGACTAGGAAAACCTAGATCATTTCATGTAATTTGTCTTTATTTAATTGATCATCAAGGATTTATACCCACCATTCATCCATAATATCAACTTAAGGCAGTAGCTACAATGATGCTTTGCATAATTGTAATCTTACTCAATTTGTTATAATTGAAATCACTGTAACACATAGAAACATAGGCTATTCATACTCAAATCTTCATACATTTATTCTCATGGATCCTTCAACATCAATTCATAAACAATTTACGTAAACAACAGTAGATATAACCACTTTTGCTACAAATTACTCTGTTTGCAAAGCATGTTGGATTTTGAGACTTTAAACTATGATGGTGTAATTGAAGAGTTGTTAGTGTCAATAATGTTTTAGTCTTAAAACATAATCGTGAGTAATGAATCAATAAAATGTATTTGACAGTAACGTTTTATGTTTGTTTATTCTATCAGATATTTATCTTTTTGTGATTATATTCTTAAATAAAATAATACCTAAAACGTTATTGTCAAATACATTTATTCTAGTTTTGCAAAATTTCAAATAAATATACTATTTTGATGAATTGATTTAAATAATGCGTTATTTCGATAAAAAATTATGTAATCAAGATAAAATATTTATCTCACGTATATCTATGATCAGTTAGAAATAAACCGTCGATATTCAATTCGTAATTTATGAAACACAATGCAAAATGAGAGAGGAATATCAAGTGACTTTTTTTTTTGAGTTGCACAACATTTATGGCTAGTACTTGTAGGGAAGGATGTTACTTTTTTGCGCCACCTGCAAAAGTTTTTTGACATTTAAATATGATTAAATATTTCTAACAATTAATCTACATTTATGTATATATAGGATTCACCTCTTCTTTATTTTCCTTTTCTAATTTTTTTTCCAAGTTTTTACTTGGATATGAGACACATGACGTAGGTAAAAACTAAATTAAATTAAAATAAGATTCTAATTACAATTTAGATGATTAATATGTCATAAGAAAAATGACAATGCCACAATTATAAAAACATATTTTTTTGTACATGAATATATTAAAAAACTCTTTTTCAAATATTTTTCTTGCTAGTATTATCTTTTGCGTTTGTCCATAAATATATTATAAAATAATTTCTCTTTTTCTAATTTTCTTTTCCATGTGAGCATTCTTGCTATTAATTATATGTAAACTAATTCTAAAGAGAGAGTTCAAAGTTGTTATCTAAGACTTACTCAATTTTTTTTTTTTTTAAAAAAGCGGAATATAAATACTTGTAGGAAAAAAAAGAAAAGAGAAAGTTGTTATAATATATTTATCGACAAGATATCAGATTGTTCCGACTTATGATTATGGTGTTACTATTTTCCTTACGAAGTATTAATTATCTATATGAAAAATAGAATGTTATGTCAATCAAATAAATCTCATCCATTAAATTTTATCCATGCTATGTGTCTTACATCCAAGTAAAAATTTGGGGAAAATGAAGAGCATTCGTCCCTATTTACCTGCCCATGTTTCCTCTTTTAGTTGTCCCTATTTACTTGTCCATTTTGAAATATCAATAAAGGACAGTTATTTTTCCTATTATACCCTCATTTAAACTTCTTGAAAATTTTCAAGTGTTAATTCTTCCTTTCTGAAACCATAACTAATAAGTGTAAAATTACAACTTCATAATACTTCTATATTAATATGTGTGTCACATTTAAAGTTGACAGCTAAAGAGGGATGTAGGGAGTATTATATTTAATCCGTCCAACAATAGTTGTTCACTATACTATTTTGGGTTTTCCAACAATACTTGTGCACTTTATGAAATCAATAGATAAATTTACACTTAGTTCCTAATCTACCCTTATCATTAGTATAGTAATTTCTCGATTACATTTTTCAAGACAATGTATTTATTATATTCAAAGGGTGATATAGTAAAATTACTCTTCTATTCATAATTTCTTAAGAAATGTAGTATTGTTGGATAGAGGGAGTGTAATAAGTTGAACTACCATTTTCTCCTACACTAAATTAAATATCTAACTAATTAAATATTTAAAATAATAATATACTCCCTCTGTCCTATTTTATACTTCATCCCTTTCTACGAATAACTGAACCACAATACTTTCATTTTATAAAATTTATGCATAAATTATCATATTTTGTATACCTTACCCTTGACAGAGTAGTTAATTAATCTTGTATGTATTAATCATTTATTATAAAGTTGACTTAAGAAAACATTGAATAAGAGTAGAAGGTTAAAATCACATTTTTTCTTAATGCAATTTCAAAGTAAAAACATGAAATATGAAATGAGACGGAGAGAGTATTCATTATTTTTTGAAACGTAAGTTATTTATAAGAAAAAAATGAATAATCATTAATTAAATTATAAGTTATGATGAATTGTTTTTATCTAATTAATTAATTAAACATCTAATTAATTAAATATTAAATGATAATATATTTTTTATTTTTTGGTTAAATAACGCCTACACTAAATCAAAAATTCTAATATACATAACTAATTAAATATTATATCATATTATACTAAAAGTAGGAAGACTTGAGTATAAAATTAAATCACCCAAATCTATATCTATATCTATATCTATATCTATTTTTATATATATATCTTTATTTAATATAAAGGAGGAACATAGTAAAGGTGATGTACACCTCTATGTGGCCACCATTCAAGTTTATCTTTTTTCCTCTTTGTTTTTGAGATTTTTTTTCTTAATTATTTTCATTAAATATTATATTTATTAAATAGAAAAGTCAATCATATTTATTATTCTTATCATATCGAGTTACAAAAAAAACCTCTATCTATTTATTTTTTTACTTAAATAACAATAAATGAAAAAAAGTCTCTAAAACTAAAGCAAAATAATACAAGGAATATAAAAGATAAATCAATATAAATAGGGAGTCAAAAGATGAGAACATTTCTTATTCTTCAAAGTATTCATCAAATCTTCAAGTGTGTGCAATATGAACCCCTATCCCTCTATTTATAGTGTAACATAGAGGCATACAATGTCATAAACAAGACATTAACATGAATATAATGGAGGAGGTTATGAAATTGAAAGGTCACATGAATAATGGTTATAAAGTTTGAGGTTATAGCTATCTTAAAATGGAAGAAAATGATGGAGATAATGGGTGTAACTTCTTGGTGTAGTGGATATCCACACTATAATATTTTATAGCACTCCCCCTTGGATGTCAATTGATAATGTGGCTCGTTAAAACCTTACTAGGAAAAATCCCAAGTAAAATAAATTAAAATATTGTACCTCACAATATTGTTATGAAGATTATCATAATTTACTAGCAATTTTAAATAATCACAATCAAGTTTTGTTAGTACAAATAATTTATAGGATGTAAAGTATACCTTGTAACCGAAAAATTACTAGGATAGTTCATAAAAATTAAGAAAACATAACATTGATTCTTCATGGAGAATAAGCAACTCGTGCTGATAACATGTTGTAAAACTAAAACTAAATAAGACAAGGAATATAAAATATAAAACAATAGAAATAGGGAGACAAAAGATGAGAACATGTCTTATTCTTCAACGTATTCATCAAATCTTCAAGTGTGTGCAATATGAACTCTTATGCCTCTATTTATAGTGTAACATAGAGGCATACAAAGTCATAAACATGACATTAACATGAATATAATGGAGGAGGTTATGAAATTGAAAGGTCACATGAATAATGATTATAAAGTTGGAGGTTATGGAGGTTATGATTATCTTAATAACGAAAGAAATTAATGGAGATAATGAGTGTAACTTCTTGGTGTAGTGTACATCCACACTAAAGTATTTCTATAACATCTTTAACTACTTTCTAACTATTCTTATGGATTATTAAATCTATAAATAAAATAAAATTTAAACAACATTATTCCCTTAATTGAAAATTAAATCTATAATATTTTATGCAAAAAAAATTCACCTTCTAATAAAAGATAAATAAACAACTATATGTCAAGTCATCACACATTAATCATTTATTATTCTGTTTACTGAGAATTTAAAGAGTTCAATAAATATTAATCCAAACGTTCACATTCATATAATATATCATCTTGATCTTTTCTTCATAAATTTATTGTCCATTAAATATGAATCTCATAAGTAAAAATCGTATATACCTTCTCTTGTTAATAATATTTCAAGTCTATCCATTAATTGTATTTGCAAATAGTATTGTACTACTGTTTATTTTTTTGTAGTTAATTTTCCTCTGGTTTATTTAAATAAAATAATATCTCATTGCTAAAATTTATTTTTGGATACTTTTATTATTGTAGTAATGAAAATTTAGTCTCATGAGATACTATTGCGGGAAAACAGGGAATTGATTTCTATTTATCTTATAACAAGCTTCAAGGATGTCAGAAAGACGGTTGTAACATAGTCATAAAAGAAGTGAGATGTTCCCATAAAATCTAATCCTTGGATCTTTTTTTAATACTTATTTACACCATCAATCAACTATACCTTAATTTCGTAACAGTGGAGTCAGTACTAACTTTTGTCCTGCTCTAATTTGCCCTTCTTTTTTAGTAGATAGACATATCTATTAATTACATCAAGATAAAACAAAGATGGCAATCACTTATTTAAGTATAATTATTAAGGTTTCTTAATCCCAAGAATATATGTTGATTGATCACAAGTCTAGAACGAAAGAGGTTGCATTAGCCAAAATTTTTTGGAGAAATAAGTATATTGAGGAGGAAACTTGGCATGACGATATATAAGCTAGATGCCCTCATCTATATCCCCCAAATTCAATTCCAATCCAAGTAACAAACTCTTCCAAAAGTACCCTTTGTTTAACATGTTGAGTTCATGAGTTTTATGTGTATTTGCACATTATTTTGGGTCTATAAACCTTCCCCCACCCATTTCTTGCTTGGTTTGATCTCATTGGAAGATGAATGTTCCCAAGATTCAGATATTGTAACACCTTGGAACTTGGAAATAAAAGTTAAAGAAAATTTTGCTGAATGGTTCTACCGAACCCACCTATGGACCATAAGAAGTTCTACTGGCCGTAGTAAGGGAGCCGTAGAAACCAAGTTATATTTTTCCATTATGTCAAGTTATATTCTAAACCAAAACGCAGTTTTTCACCTCATTATGGATTTAGGCAGTACTAATCGACCTCATTACATTCATTATACACTTCCTTCTCTTAGAGCAAGGATCCGAGAGGAGTAATCTAGGGTTTTCAAGCCAATATTCGAATTTCGTCAAGAACTTTGTTCTCTTAGGTATGTAAGGTTATTCATAGTGATGGAACGAGTTCGTTCTCACGTACTACATTTAAATTTCATCACTAAGAGTGAAATCTAGGGTTATAACCATAGTGAAATCTAGGGTTATAACCATTGCTTCAAGAATCTCTTATATGAGTTGAGTTACTATTTATGAATTCTAAACTATTGATTATAAGTTGCACTATATTATGCTTGAAGATTATTGAGTTATTATTCATGTTGACAATCCCACATGATACCTAATTTCTGCTTCTTCTTTTTTATTATTGAGAATTGTTAAAATGAGTATTCTTTCTTGAATTGACTTTTGAGAGGTTACAATGAGTTCAAGAGAAAGTTAAATTTTAAAATTCTATTTTGAGAATAGTTTAAGGGAACGAAAGGATTCCGAATGTTTCATTTTATGTTAAAAGGAGAGTACTATTTTTAGAATGATACAAAGAGTTTTTAGAGTTTACAAGAAATTGAGTATAGAGTAGTTGCCTCTTAAAGAAACCATTACAAGAAATTGAGTATAGAGTAGTTGCCTCTTAAAGAAACCCTTACAGGAAATTGAGTATAGAGTAATTGCCTCTTAAAGAAGCCCTTTGGAGAATATTCTCAATCCAGTGTGTATTTTTCCTTGAGCGTTAAGTTTATATATTTTAGGAGTAGTACTAAACACCGATTTGGATAAGAGCTCAAACAACTCACATTTCTTGTAAACCACGTAGCCATTGTGGGATAGTATATTACCGGCATATGGGCTACTCCATAATCCCTTTAAGAAGACCTATTAGATGATTCTGTGAGTTTAGTATGTTCTCTACCTTGACAAAGAACATGATAGTTCTGACAACGTGGACGAGTTAATATATCATCACAAAGCTTATAGAGATGGTTGTTCATGAGATTAATAAGAGTATTTCATTATCAAATTTATATTAGTATAGTACATTGATTTAGCATATTTACTTGTAAAGCTTTGAAATGATTTTATCTCTACTTATTCTTTACATTTAGTTGAGTATTTTCCTTCAACTTCTTCAGTTCAATTATTTGTTTTCCTCAAATTTATTACATATTCACACATTCAATCTAGCAATGTAATTTGACTTGCATGTTTTCATGATGTGTATACAATTAATTAGGATCATCAACAGGCCCTTCGTTGAGATCACTTTGCATTTATTCCTAGTTTTGTGAGCCTTATATTCTAGAGGACTTCACTTTTGTAATTCAGTTTGTAGCTTGGACGTGTCATAGATCTTCTCCTGATATTCCTTCTGAACTATAGAGGATTCATAGATAGGGTCACGCCCCGAGCCTACACCCTTGGTGGGAATGACACTCAGTGACCATTTTTGGCCTCGAGCGAACCCTTGACTTGACTTACTTAACTCAGCGGAAGACAACAATCATACTTATAAGAATGAAAGAACTTAACTTAACTGAACAATAATATTGTCTGGAATGTTTTAAAAGTTTAAACATTCAAACTGGCCAAAATGGCAACCAAGTCTTTAACATGAGAATAAAAAGTAAATATTACTAGACTACTAAATTTCTATGAAGCCTTTAAACTGATTGAGATGAATGTTGGGACAAACTCCACAACATTCTATTGAACTAATCTAGAAAGCAATAAAGAGATGTCCCCCATAATGCAAGGAGGTTCACCAATTGACTCTGGAGTGCTCAACTGGATCAATGGTGCACTGGATGTCGATCCTCGTTATCTGCGTCTGCATCATGATACGATGTAGGCCAACTGGAATCAGTACATTGAATGTACGAGTATGCAAGTTGTAAAGCTAAACAACACTTAAGCTTGAAAAGGAGTAAGAATGAATACTTACCTTCACTTTGCTCAACTCATGATCTACTAACTCTTATTCAATATACACAATTAAAAGAAATTGCAATATAAAGATGAAAACATGTCGAAAACTCTGAATGTATACAAGTATACTATAATATGTGAGATGTATATAAAAATACAATTATTGATGTATATGAAAATACAATATTGCTGTGGGAGATTCTCTTATCGACAACCATCACTTAAGAGATACACTGATGATACAACGTTACTCGGCTCACGCTGCCCGACCATCCTAACTTTGCCAGAGTGTAGAACCTGAATTGCCTAGTAACCTATGATGGCTACATGGTTTACATGGACACTTGAGTTAATCTGAACTCGTATCCCCACATCGGTGCTCAATACTACTCTCAATATATATATATATATA
>NC_028646.1:15128629-15133193 GCF_001406875.1 Solanum pennellii | reverse complement strand
TATATATATATATATATATATATATATATATATATATACTGGCTCTTATGTTTTCAAAACATACTGATTCTGTGATTTGAGATTAATGCTCAAAACATAGCTTTTGAAAAGCAATCTTGGAAATCATAATTTCCCCTTTCTTCTATTAAAACTAGCCATGGGATCTGTGGAAGTCTAGCTTCCTTTCTTTCTCAAAAGTTTGAAAACCTTTTAGTTTAAGCTCTGAGAGACTACTTAGTTCCCTATATAAATCTTGAGGTATGAACTCAACTTTAGTCTTTACTCAACCTGAACTTTAAGTTTTAAAACAAAGCGAAAACTTTTGTGAAAGAAGAAATTCTTCCTTTAATTTGAAACTTGAGCCTAAAAACAAAGTTAAATGTTTAGACAAGACCCTTGGAAACTTTAACAAACTTTACTTCATAGACTTAACTTCTTAGCTCTCTTGACTTTGGTTGTAACATTCCTTGAATAAATTATGGATTCAAGGTTTCGAATTAAGTTCTTTGATGATTTATATGTATTTAGAAGTCATTTCATGTAATTATAATCGTTGGAAGGCGTTAATGTACCTTGGAAGGGCACAAAAGGGCTAAACTACAAAAACTGGACGAAAAATGCCGGGTTGGGAGTATTGGTGGCGCGCCACGCCAACCTCAGTTGACTAAGGCTTGGTTCTGGCACACTGATGGCGTACCGCGCCAGGCCTTTGTTGACTGAGGCCAATTTCTAGCGTACTGCAGGCGCTCCATGCCTACCCCTACCCGGGTGCATCTGACGAATTTTTCAACTCGTTTTCCATCTCCAAACTCTTCAAAACTTCCTAATTCTTCACTAAACAC
This sequence comes from Solanum pennellii, assembly GCF_001406875.1. Lineage (NCBI taxonomy): Eukaryota > Viridiplantae > Streptophyta > Magnoliopsida > Solanales > Solanaceae > Solanum > Solanum pennellii. The sequence goes on along the minus strand of NC_028646.1, from coordinate 15,132,351 downwards.
TGGGAACCCTTATTACTATCAAAATCTACTGAATTCCACTCAAAATAACTCGAAGAAACAATGGCAGCCGACAATCCAATCAACAAGAAATTGAAACTTTCTTTCAAGATCTTAACTTCTACCATGAAGTAAACCCATAAATTTGTTGAATTGAAATAAATAGTTGTGTGGGTGAAGTAACCCAACACAAAATATTGCCCATACCTTAAAGGGATCGCCCCCGACGAAATCCACGCAACGATTCTTGGCGTTCTTTCTTCTTCTCTTCCTTTCTCCTCTTTTATCCTCTTCTTTTATCTTCTCTCAATACCCTAACTTGTTTTCAAAATGCATAAACTGAATGGGATCATCTTGGACCCCAACTTATCACCCACAAACGAAATTAAACAATTGGGTAAGGAAAAGACTAAAACACATTTAACAAATCGGGATTGGACTTCCCTCTGTCCAACAACCCAACTTCCGAAACTCATATATCCCTCATACGACCTCAAAATTTCAAAACTTGGCGTCGTTGGAAATATCTTACAAAGATATTTCCATGCACATAAAGAACTCACCCTAACTCCTCCTTAACTAAAAGTTATGACCATTTGAAAATGACAAAAACTCACTTTTAAATCTGGAAATTTTCCATATTTCCCTATTTGTTTAAAAAATTATTATTATTGGTCTCTTAGATTAAATTTAGTTGTTTCAAGTTACGAGATGTTACAGATAGCTAGTGTTGAGTTTCTTCCAGTATTTCCTTTTGAACTATTTTGCAAACTGTTATTGTTTTCAGAGTACTTTAAGACATTTTTTGTGTATACTATTTTGAGATTGTTTGAATCTTAAAAAGTTTTAAGGGTTTAAATTTTAAATCCAAGAATTATAACTTAAATCTGCTTGAGTTAGTGTTCGACTAAGTATTGTCATGCCAAGGGATCACTTTATGCTCAGGGCGTGACATTATCACTATAAGTACACTCTCTATATGGAGATCAAACATCACATTTTCTTATTCTCTCAAATAGAAGGTTTAGCCATGAGTGGAGCAAATTCTTTACTCAACACTAAAGTTCCTAACTATGGAAAAAAGTTTCTGGCAATGTGGATCAAAAATATGTTTAACCAAAGGAAAAGGTTTAAAAATACTCTTCATTCATCTTTTCGACTTACTTATACCCTTGAAACTAAAATTTCCCTCTATTTAATTTTACAAAATTAATTATTACGTGTCACTTTTTCTTATTGAGTGATTTTTTTAATTATAATTTACCTGATTGGAAAAAATATATCCACCCTATGAGAAAGAGATGGATCTCTATTTTAAATGACAAAGACATAACTTGTTCATTTTCGATGTTGGTCACGGAGAAAACAAAATCAAAAGGAAGCAAATACTTTAATTAATTATCATGTATGTTATATAAGAAGATCTTAGATCATGTCAATCTTTTCATAGTCTAGATGCTTCGCTGATGTCTCTCTCTCTCTCTCTCTCAACAAAATATGTGCTTGTGATTTCTAGGGTTGTCACCGTGACAATGGCAGCAGAGAAGTGAATCAACCTAGAGATTTTTGTTATTGATGATTTTGAATGACAATATATACTTTTTTTGTTGTTGGTGTTTAGTTTAATAGAATGGCTACCTTCTATATAGAAACATATGGGGAGGCTTCAAAGATCAGAATCAAGAGGTTTTACAAATCTGTAGTTAAGCATCGATTATGAACAAAATTTTCTCAATGTCAAAACTCAAACCAACATGAGTACCAACTTATACTCAGCTACAAAATCTTGATAAAACTTAGTTTAGTCGAAAATGAAAGAAAAAATATAAAACTTAAAGACCATTGTTTTCTCAATCTTAGAATGGTTCCTTAATTTTAGGTTTAATTGAACTCTCTTGAGCTTAATAACGCCTTTCCACTAGTTAGTCCACCCAACGAAAAATTTAATTGATTGTTGCACCTGCATCTCTCTTGCAAATAGGGCAAGAGTTATTGAGCTTGATCCACTCTCTAATACAATCAAAGTGGTATAAATGACCACACTTGATTTCAATGAGTTTTTCCTTGTCGTAATAGTCATCCTAAGACAAACATGACCCAAAAAAGGAAAGGTCAGAGGCAAACTTAAATAAGCTTATAGATAAGGGGTGGGGATTCTATAATTAGGTTTCACTTACCAAGCATATGGAGCAACGCTTCTTGCCGTCAAGACATGTTGACTGGGGCAATTGGTATGTATGGACTTTACTACTTAAATGGAAAGCCATTAATCTTAATCTAGCAGTTATACGCTTGTGGAGTTCCAAAACATCCTAAAACATAAAACACCATGTAACAGGATAACATATCCATAAAAAGAAAATTCAAGTATCAAACTTTAAATTATTGTGTTTTCAAAGCATTACCTGCCCATCATCTCCTTCTATTTTCTGAAATATTGAACTTATTTAGGAGCAGACTCATTGCACAACAAAATAGAAAAACACATTAATATGGAAAACATACAAGTTTGCTAGACTTCAATTTCCACTTTTTATGTGAAATTTTTAAAACCACTAGATTAAAGGAAATTTTGGTAAATTTGATGCAATATCGTGTCAAGTCAAATTAGGTCATCCTTTTTAAAACCGAGGGAGTATTATTTATCGGGGAAATGTTGACCAACTGAATACTAAGCATCTGACAATTTTTGGAATATTTTCAATTGAGAATAACTCAACCAAGAATTATTGAAAAATAACAAAAATATTTTCTGAGTGGGTATCTATTTATTTAAGCAACAAATACCTAAATTAAATAAAAGCATATGATTAATTTCAAAATTAAGTGACAAACACAATTTAATTGATGAGGCATGGAAAAGATAAACAAAAAAACGTTGGTTAAGTGAAGAAACTTAATTGGAATCACGTTTTGTGTATGAAATAGACCAAGGTATCTATGATAAAATTTTTGGTAGGCTGCCCGTTGTTCCTCGATATGGAGTAGTACATTACCAACAATGCTTTCAACTGTGCCTACATCTCTAGGCACATTAGCAGGGTTTCAATTCCCATCGAAGGTCGAGTTGTCAACGTGAGAATTGTTGCTCTCCATCTGAGCTGCACCGATAATATTGAGTAGTGTTATTTATTAAATTTAATGCTTAACTTGTTGTAGATGCTCACAAGAACATCACTTTCCATTCTTACTATCTTTTCCACATATATTTTGAATATATGATGAGTACTTCTCTGAGAATCGAATGCACTCAGAGGAAAATAGAGTAATTTAATTTGACATATTAAATAACTTATATAAACTTTGTATCAAATTTCCTTATATCATACTCGAGATAACCTAAAGGGAAAATCTATCCTTAAAGTGTTCAACCACCGCAAGGCTTCCCCAAACCACAACCGCACATGCACGTGGGACAAATGATGCTCCGTTCTAAGCCATGCCCACCCCCACCCAGGGACGGTTCAATGCCTTAAAAAATGAGGAACCTGTCATAGTTACCAAATTTGAAGCCCCCATTTAAAGTAATAATAGATTTGTTTCAAGTCCTTTTTTAACAAAAAAAAAATTATGTGGTGTCTTTCAATTTATTTGTCTTTTTTAGTTCGTTTAGAAACATTAAAGAGTGTTTTTCTTTTTTTTTCTTTTCACATTTTAAATACATACATACATACATACATATATATATATATATACATATATATATATATATATATATATATATA
>NC_028646.1:15120871-15128211 GCF_001406875.1 Solanum pennellii | reverse complement strand
ATATATATATATATATATATATATATATATGTATGTATGTATGTATGTATATATATATTTTAAAATAATAGAAAGAATTTTTTTCATTAAAAAAAAGAAATAACTTTGCATTTCAAAGTAAAAAAATTAAAGTTGGAGCTCAGATTTGCTTTTGCCTTTAGGCTACTAATTAGCCTAAATTGTCAACGCCACACCCCATACCAAAATATCCTTCTTTTGTACTCAACAAGGATCATCAATCAAATTAATTCAGCATTAAGTAAACTTCCACATACACAAAATTGCAAAAGGATAAAATCCCACTAAAAGGTTTACAAGAAATTATAGTTACTGGAGATAGAAAAACAACAAAAGAAGTTCATCTGTATCTAACAGCGATAGGTAATTTAAATTAAAAAAAAAATCACTCTCTCTTGCCATAAAGAGGTATCTAGCCATTGGATTTTTATTTTAATTATAAACTAGTGTTCTTCAAGAAGGAAAGGAGCATCACTGATATCTAAATTATCCTAACCAAAAGATCTATTTAGAAGGTTCATCATTGTTAGACTAATTAAAAGTGATTTTGTTAAAAGTTTAATCAATAAAGGGCTAAGAACAAACCAAAACTAGATCAAATGATGAACTCCACTAAGCAAAAAAGTATAGAACTCCACTTAGTGATCCTTAGCGATCCTTTGCACTTTTTATTTATCCTTTCATCCCAAAAATTCTAAATTAAAAAAAATAAAAATCTTCGTCTTTGAAATTTTTTATTCCTACTTTCATCCAAAAAATTCTAAACTAAAAATCATATCCAACTATTAAGAGAAAAAATGCAGATTAACTTACAAGAAGAGTGCGATAGAGTGGCTGATAGAAAATATTTCTCTTCATCGAACAAAATGATAGATGAAAAATAAGGGAGAGAGTAATAGATATTTAATACCACAAATATTACAATAATATCAAACAGATTACAATAATCAAGACTCGTGAATAGTAAAAAACTTAAAAATAACAAATTACGACATCTTTTTTCTTTTGGGGAGTAAAATATTAATAATGTATCTTCTAGACGAGATATTATATGTGTAATTGATGATTTTTCCATTCATTTTACACTAAAAATAAAAGGCACAATACATAACAAAAAATCCACTAAAGTAGATCTCAGTTGACAAGTAAGCACTCTACTTTTGATAGTGCACATATAGACACCTCAACATAATATTTTAATATAAATTAGCAATGTTTCAGTTCATTGATATATTCTCAAGTCAAGTAAGACTATCTCATGTTTTTGAGCACTTCCACCATCAACTGTTCTTAGGAAAAATACTACAATATTGATATTGTATATAAATTACAATGAACTGAAAAGCTTATCACAAACACTGTGTCGTGGCAAGCCACAACCTTGAAAGCGATTTTAGCCCGACTCAGGTGTAAATCTTTGTAGCTGGTCATACCCCAAGGTTCCACACCCCAAGTTTGAAGGTTGCCCCAAACCAATTGCTCCAAAAATGTTCTAAGAATAAGATAAAAAGAAATGGAGAAAATGTTTTTCTGTTCTTTTTGTTTGTGTTGGTTTGTTATTTCTTGTTCACAAAAGGCCATGCTAATATAGGATTCTCAAAGAGGAATTTAAATGTTAAGAGTCAATTTGTATAACGTATTGTGAATACTAATGGAATTAAAGACCATTATACCACATTCTACATAAACTTTCCTTTTTGTTTTGGCATGGAAATGTTATTCTCTTTGTAATGTATTTTACCAAGAACGGAAATATTGCTCTTTGCATTATACAAAATGAATAAAGGTGTAATTAATTTCACAATCCCCCACTAATGCAAATATAGAGATTAAGAACAAAATCTTGACAAAATGAAGGAACATCTACTTAAATATCAATATCTTTCGATTTGAATTAACACATAGTGAATGAGGCAAAAACTTATACTTCACAAAGTGAAGTACTCTTGAAATGAATGAATATGAATGGAGATCCCCATAACACATACTATATCCTTAAATTTTAAGCAACATCCACAATACAAACGGCGACCACACCTTTACACTTAGTAGGTGATTCCATCAAGTCCATGTCAAATATACCACCTTAAGAATACGGAATCATCAAGAGAAAAATAAGTTCAACCTTATAAAACACTGCCTCACTCCATAGGGATAGAGTTTATTGCGTACATTGAGGCCTAACAGGTCCATCACGTTACTTCAATCAATGGTCTTTAGACCCATCCCCCTTGACGTTTCAAGAATAATTTTCCTTCTCAAACCCTTGGTTATAAGATCCACCAAATTTCTTTCGGACCTTACATATTCCAAGGAAATAACACCTAGTTTTAACAATTGTTTAACTTCACCATGTCTGATGCAAATATGTCTCTTTTTTCCATTGTATACACTATTTTTGGAAAATCCAATTGCTACTAGTGAGTCACGATGAAGAGAGACTAATGAAGCTTGTCTTTCCCATAATGCCATATTTTCTAAAAGATTTCTCAGCCACTCAATTTCTTTCCCTGCCATCTCAAGAAAAATGAATTTAGATTACATTGTAGAACATGCTATACAAGTCTTTTTGGATGACTTTCATGAAATAACACCTACACTCAAAATAAGCACATAACTGGAGCTAACTTCATCACTGTCAGTTACCCAATTTGCATCACAAAATCCTTCTAAAAAAGCAAGAAATTTATTAAAATGCAAACACAAATTCATAGTATCTCTTACATACTTCAGCAAGCGATAAAAAACATTACAATATTCACTATGTGGATTATGAGTATATCTACTCAATCTGCTAATAACATAAGCTATATTAGGTTGAGTATAGTTCATGAGAAACGTATGCTCCCAATTAGTTTAGCATATTCAGTTTGCAAAACACTGAATTTTTTATTCTTCCTCAAGTGTATGCTAGGATCATAAGGAGTTCTCACTGGAACTACATCAAAACAATAAAACTTTTTCAATGTACTGAGACTCACACAAAGATAAAATGTTAGCAGTTCATTTGATTTTCACTCCAAAAATCACATTTGCCTCACCAAGGTCATTCATTTCAAATTTAGAAGACAAAAGGTTCTTGGTCTCATTAATAACATTTACATTAGGACCAAAAATTAACATGTCATCTAGATATTATTACGACACAATCTGCACCTATCATTTTTTAATAAACATACGTATCACAGAAATTCATAATTAAGTCATTATCCGGTAATGTGATACTAAATTTTTCATACCACTGCTTATGCGCTTGTTTTATGCCATACAAGTACTTTACCAGTTTCCATACTTTATCCTCTTGTCCTGGAATCACAAAACCTTCAGGTTGATTCATATAGATTTCTTTATCTAAATCACCATTTAGAAATGTTTTTCTTGACATCCATTTGATGTACCACTAGGACACTTTGAAAGTGTTCATAGATGATTTATCTTTGGTAGGTGACACATTTGATGAATGTTTGTTGAATCTTAGCACGGTACTACACAGATGCAAGGAGATAATTTGGTTCTTAATTGGAAGACACAATCCTAGACCACAAGGTGTCATAAAAGGGAGTGGAGGTAGACGAATCAGAGATTGAGGTAATTGAAAAGTTGCCTTCGCCTATTTGTGTAGAAGGAATTCGGAGTTTCTTGGGTCATGCAAGATTCTATAGACGATTCATCATAGTTTCTCAAAAGTTGCATACCCGTTGTGCAAAATGTTGGAGAAAGAGATGAAATTATCCTTTGATGATGCATGCTTAAAAGCCTTCGAGTGCACGATTGGTTGGAAGCATTTGGGTGAAGTGTAATGCAAGTGGTATTGCTTTGGGAGTTTTGTTAGGCAGAAGCGCAACAAGATCTTCCCTCTACTAAAAAACCACAGACAACGTCGCTAATAGAAACAATATATATTGATGCCGTCCGTCGCTTTTATTAAACATGATTATATAAACTAAAATATTATCCACACGGTCCGTCATTTTTAATTAATTTTAAAGATATTATTTTTTTATTGTAGCGATAGACAATATGTTTATATCCATCACTTCTTGGTCAAATACTTGGTCAACTCTATTTAATAAGTGATGGATAGTGTCTCTTAGTCTATCGGTTTTTGGTCAACTATTTTTTAAAAAAGAGATGGACATTGAGACGTTGTCCGTCGCTTTTCATTAAATATATAACACATAAACACGATTTCCCCCCATTTCCCCATTTCTGAAAACTCTCCTCCTTCTCTCCACTCCTAACCGCCACCACTGCGTCGCTGCTGTAGCCAGACCCACTGCAAGCCAGCCACCGCCTCCTTCTCCATTGCTGCCGAACCAACCACCGCCACTGTCGTCTTCTTCTCCTCTCTTCAATCTATCTTTCTCCTTTAAGTATAGGGTATAATAATTCATCAAATTTTTTTCAAATTGAGCTATATTTTAATTTTGTTAGATACTTAATTGTAATTAGTTTATTGAATTTGTGTTTATTGATTGTTAATTTTGGTTAGGAATTATTAGTGATTTGAATGAATTTGTGTAATTTTAGGATTAGTTTGAATTAGGGTATTTTATGACTAGTTTGAATTAGAGTATTTTAGGATTAGTTTGAATTAGGGTCTTTTATGACTAGTTTGAATTAGGGTATTTTTGGAGTAGTTTCTGAATTTGGATTTTAGGACTAGCTAGTTTAAATTAGAGATTTTTTGAGTAGTTTGAATCAAGGTATTTAAAAACGTATTTGAATTTGAGTATTTCTTGAGTTAATTGTTTTGATTTTGAGATTTTAGGAGTTTGATTTTTTTAATTGTAAGATTAATTTTAATTTTGAATTTAGGACTATTATTTGAATTATATTTGAGATTTTAGGACTAATAGTTTGAATTTGGGATTTTAGCAGTAGTTTGATTTTGGGATTCTAGGACTACTTTGAATTTATTATTTTAAGAATATTTTGAATTTGGAATTTAGGACTTGTTTTAATTATATTTGTGATTTTATAATTAATTATTTGAATTTGAGATTTTAGGACTAGCTAGGTTTGAATTTTCTATTTTATGGATTTGAATTACAACATAACTAGATTTTATAATTAATTATAACTTGAACATAATTAGGAATATGAACTTGAAATCTTGCTGACATTAATTAAATTTGGGATTGTAGCACTAGCTAGCCAGTTTTGAATTTGGGATTTTATAAGGGATTTCAATTACAACTTAATTAGAACTTATAATTAATTATAGGTGGAATTTACAATAATTGAACTTAATTAGGAATATGAACTTGAAATGTTGTTGACCTTAATTAACAAAACATAATTTTTATTCTTATTTAAACTTAGATTTTATTTGAAAGTAATTAGAATTTTGTAGTACTTGACAATCTTATTGACCTTACTTAATTTGAACTTAAATTAATTAGAATATTATTAAACTTAATTAATTTATAATAACTTGAAATCTTAATTATAAACTAATATAAACTTAATTGGACTTAACTAGAACTTGAACTTAATTAATTAGTATTCATTGATTAATTAAGCTTATCTTTGTAGGTCTTCAAATGTGGTATTTATATTAACAATATAAAATAGTTTAATGTAGTAAATTATTATTTAATTTATTAATATAATTGAATATCTATATATTTTTAGATGGATCATCGCTTGTGGATGTATAATATGCATTATGAAACTTGTGCTGGTTTCAAACTTGAATTTATTGATAGTGTTAGAAATATTGAACATAAAATGACACTTGACATTTTCAAGAATAATGGATTGGTTAGGTGTCTTTGTAGTGCATATGGGTGTTTGAACCAGATACAATCATGGTTCATTTGTACTGTAATTCATTTAAGCCTAGATATTTTGTATGGATTGATCAAGGAGAAAGGGATGAATGGAATGGTATGTTTAACATACCTAAGAACTTCTATCAGGCAAATCATTTGGTTTCCAAGTTAGGATGATGTATGATAGAATTTATTGTTGTGCTAATGGATGCATGTTGTTTTACAAGACTGATAGTGAATTAGAAAATTGTATGTTTTGTGGACATGCTCGTTATAAGAGGACTCCGGCTGGAAAGATGGTCTAGTTAAGTCGATGCATTAACAACATCTTAAACCTAGGCTAAATAGGTTGTATGAATTAATGAGTTATGTCCCACATATGAGATAACATCGTGAATATAGAAGGCCGCTGGGTGTCTTGTCTCATCCATATGATGGTGAAGCATGGAAGCATTTTGATATTGTATATCCTGATTTTGCTTGTGAACCCAGAAATGTACTGGGGTTATATTTAGATGGACTCACACCATTTTTTAATGTTGCTTCACCTTATTCATGTTTGCCGGTATTTCTTATCCCGTATAATCTTCCTCATGAAATATGCATGACCAGTCCCTACATCTTTCTACGTTTGTGTTATTCCAGGTCCCTGTGATCCAAAAAGTTTAATTGATGTCTATCTACAACCCTTGATAGATCAGCTCAAACAATTGTGGGTTGAAGGCATTTTGACTGATGATATTTCAATTAAGTAGAATTTCATTATGCGTGCTTCTTTAAGGTGGACTAGTAATGATTTTCGTGCATATGGGGATTTTGTCTGGTATTAACTTTAAAACATGACAGAAAAATACATGGTTTGATTGTCATAGCCAATTATTTACAATGGACCATGAGTTTAGAATGATGAAAAATACATTTAGAAATTTCATTTTGAAGTGCCCCTTCTTTTCCATTACACACAGGACATCAAATTTGGGAGAGAGTTTCTTAATTACCAAAAGTAACAGAAGCTTCACCATCTAGACTTTCTGGATGTGGTGTTGAACACAATTGAACGAATTAAAGCATATTTTGGGAGTTTTCGTTTTGGAAGGAAAGTCTTCTACGACATAATCTGGATGTGATTCACATTGAAAAAAGCTTATTTTGACAATTTGTTTAACACAGTATGGATGTTTAGGGTAAGACAAAAGACAATCCAAAAGATAGAATTGATATAAAGGAATATTATAGGAGAAAAGAGTTATGACTGCAAGAACTACAATTTGGTAAAATAGTTAAGCCCAAAGCCAACTTTTCATTCACATTCAATGAGAAATGTTAATTTGTGAGTTGGTTAGAAATTTGAGGATGCCAGAGGGCTATGCTTCAGATTTAGGAAAGCGGACAAATATGAATGAAGGGAAATTGATAGGTATGAAAAGTGATGATTGTCATGTGTTCACATGAAGATTTTAATTCTTACCCAAAAGGATATGGAAACCAATCACAGATATAACTCATTTTAAAGAAGATATATATATATATATATATATATATATA
>NC_028646.1:15119208-15120257 GCF_001406875.1 Solanum pennellii | reverse complement strand
ATGTATGTATGTATATATATATACATACATACATGTATGTATATATATATATCTATATGTATGTATGTATATATATATACATACATACATGTATGTATATATATATATGTATATATATGTATATATATATATGTATGTATGTATATAAATATATATATATATATGTATATATGTATACATACATACATATATATATATATATATATATATATATGTATATATGTGTGTATGTATGTATGTGTGTNATATGTATATATGTATGTATGTATGTATGTATGTATGTATGTATGTATTTATATATTTGTGTGTGTGTGTGCGTGCGTGTGTTTGTGTGTGTGTGTGTGTGTATAAAGTTCCAAGCAAACAATTAAGCAACGGGGAAAGATCGAAGGATGATCATATTGGGAGAGTTGGTGATTTTTATTCTTATTACTTTGATGATGATGTGTCATGTAGGAGAAACAAACTCAGTCACAATGATGAAGGTGATATTGATCCTTTATTTCTACCGATATCAATTTTTAATCAAAATGGTTGAGGATCTAAAAAGCTTGGAAATGAGGCTTGCTAATATGGAAATGCAAGCAGTTGTGACAGACATTTTGCTTAATTATCCAGTGATTCAACCATATCTCAAGTAAGTGTTAAAAATATGTTATCCAATTACATACTAAGAAATGTTCATTAACTAACGAAATAGTTGAATGTAAAATGAACAGATTGTTCATAAACACATGGGGTAATGAAGCCATTTACACAAAATTTCCCAAATGGCTAAAAAACTATATAAGTGTGCAAGATTACATTGAATTGCTAAGTATTTAATAATGTATATATGTTATAATAAATTATATTACTTGTAATAACAATCACATAGGATTACGATGAATACTCAAGTGTCCACCATTTGCAATTATTGAAAGAAGTAACACTTGAACATGAATCTTAAATACTGACAATGAATTAGTATAGTGTCAATGGTTTTAAGTTACCAAAGAAGTTTCTAGGAAAAGAAAATAAATAATAGCTGCATCTAAATCATTTTGAAT
>NC_028646.1:15073856-15118536 GCF_001406875.1 Solanum pennellii | reverse complement strand
TATATATATATATATGTATATATATATATATATATATATATATATATACGAATGAGTAAAATGAATCATTTGATGATGAAGAATAGGACGATAATGAAAATGAAACAATTGAGGAACAAGAATGGGAGAATGATGAAACTGAAACAAGCGAAGATAAATAGTAATAGAATGAAATCTAGTATATGTAACTTAATTTATTTTGCTAGTTTTATTTAATTTATGATTCTTATATATTATACATGTAAATTTGCACATATATGTCATTAGGCTTTGATGGTGACAAACATCACGAGCATTTTGGAGTTCGCCAAACTAATAAGACTAAAAAGAAAAAGTCTAGGAGACTCATAGATCCTGAGGATATTCCAGTATCTATTTCTTTTTTGATTGAGTGCATCATTCATGACATTCATATATTTGCTCTTCCATTTGGTACGGCAGATCCTTGGCATATTATCCTAATTATTGTCGACCAGTCAGTGCTTTCTCTACTTCACTGACATTGCCTCCATGCCGCTATGAGGATGTACCTTTATAGTCTATTCTTCTACCACGACCCTTATCGAAAGGTAGTATATTAAAGGGTACTTCATCTCCCACAAGTGCATCTCCTCAGTTATATGCCATGAGGATAGGAGATTCTAGTAGCAAGCAGTCAAATGCTATGACCAGTACGCCTCCATTGACTTAGAATTTTATGTATCCTACTGTATCACCTTCTACTACATTTGCACCTAGTGCTACATCAGATGCTGAGATGCCTGCTCTAGCTCTTGGTCAGAAGGACAAAGTTCGTAGAGTCATGATTGAGCCAGATTGACCATCGTAAGTTTTTTTTGCTATCTATTTGTTAGTTTACTTTATTTATTTCTTATACTTTAATATATTATTCATGAAAGAACATATTTATCAGGTGGCATCCTACAGAGGATGCTGCCCGGGCTTTAAAAGACTCTGTTCAAAGACTTGATGCACATACTTATCACTTTTGGGCGATATTCCAAATAGTATACACAGACAATGTTTAATAAATTTAAGGTATATATTTTTTTAGTTAAGTTTAATAATTTTAATATAATTTAATTTTTTTACTATCGATCTAATTACCACTATTTAATTTTTTCATACTATGTTACTTGGTAGTCAAGGTATAATTTGGTCATTGCAACCACATTTGAGAGGTGGACATCCGCGACTGTCTAGATGGCTAAAGAATGTTCAGGATAATGATTAACGTCTGGGTTGGATGTTGCTTCATGTTTTGATCATTTGAGGGGAACACAGATAAGTTTAAGGCAATTTCCGAACAAGCCAAAAAGGCTAGAGGCAGTCTTAAGGGTGGCTCGTTGCACACCGGAGGTGCAAAGACCGTTGGAACAATTATAAGAGAAATGGTAAGTTCTAACTCAAACTTTTAGATAAACAATTAGTTGATTCATATATATATCGTTATAAATTTCAGTTTTAATTTATAGGAAAAAGAATTGGGACGCACTCCCATCGGACTAGAGGTTTTCAAGAAGACTCACGTTAAGAAGAAATAAAATGTGTTGGATCCCAATGTGTAGATCGAGGAAAGGACCAAAAAATATTTTGTAAGTTATTTAATATGAATAATATATATTAATAGTGAATATATTTATGATATGTATATATATTGATACCGTTTTATATTTAATATGCAGAATGAGTTTCATTAGTACATCGCTGAGAATATAGATAGTTCGGTCCAAGGGGACACACACAAGGGTAGAGTCTAGGGTCTAGGCTCTCAAAATGATGTAAGATTACTCCATTCAGGATTACAATATATTTTATTGTCACGTCAAACCGAGGAACAATGATGTTCAGGTTGCTGCTATGTCGGCTCAAATAACACAACTTACATTGCCAATGGCCAGAGTCAGAGCGGAGAAGAGTAGCTAAAAAAAAAGCACGAGTGATACCGTTCAGGAAATTAAGAAACAAATGTTGAACCTTGCTCATACACCTACTACATCTTCTTCTACCGAGGAAACTGACGACGATAGTGAGGAGGAGGAGGTAGATTTTGTAGATGTCACTCCCTATTTTAGGTCTCTTTTGAAACACATTATGAAACACTTTATATGTTTTCTTATTGTGATTTTAATACTTTTGAAGAGTGATTTAAGTTTGATGTTGTATATGTCGTGTGTTTACATTATTTGTCGGATTGGGCTGGTTGAATATGAATTGAATTGAATTGATTTATATTTGCAGGTGGGCAACAAAAACTACTAGATTCTAATGTAAAAAAATTGCAGAAAAGAGCGACATACACGGTGGTTTTGTCCGTTGCTTTTTTACATTATTTTTTTCAACTAAATCCAGAAAAGCTACGGATAGGGTTTTTTAGTTTGTCCTTTTATGTGCATTTTATAAAATTAATTTCTAGAAAAGCGACAAATAATGTCCTTTATTACGTCGCTTTTCTGGGATTTTTAAAATATAAATTTCTAGAAAAGCAACGGACTGCGTTGCTTTTTGAAAACAAAAAATAAATGAAAATATAAAAAAGCTTCAAAGTCCATTTGTAAAAATAATTACAGAAAAAAAATCAAAAACCGACACAGTCGCTTTTAGTGACGTTGTTTGTCACTTTTAGAAAAGTGTTGAGCCAAAAAGTGAATGACATTATTACGTTGCTTTTTCATCAATTTTAACAAAAAAAATTATGCAGTCCGTTGCTTTTCGCCATTGTTTTTTGACAATTTTTAGTAGTGACCTGATCTATTATGCTAGCAGATCGCTAAATAGAGCAGAACATAACTACAGTATTACTGAGGAGGACCTACTTGTTATGGTATTGCATTAATTTGAGAAGTTTAGGGCATACTTGCTGGTCACTAGCGTGATAGTTCACACTGATAATGCAACACTGCGATGTTAAATTGTGCGCTTCTTGGGAGGCAATCCATGATTGGAAAAGTAGTAGGTAGTTTAAATTTAGCATGTTTTTCATTATTTTTATATTGTCAATGTGTGTTTGTGTGTGCAGGAAAGAGTTGGACAAAGAACTAAGAAGCTAGGATCAGGAATCTCTTCACGAGTACCTCACGAGCCATGGCGCTCTTCACGAAAAACCTCACCACCTGTTTTAGTCACCAACATACTCAGAGGATCTTCTGGTTACTGCAACAATAGGTTCACAGAAGGGTTTACGGTCCGTCAGACGATATACAAATTGTTTAGCCTCTCGTGGACCTTAGGTTAGTTCTCTACCATAAGAAATGTCCATGAGCACTCACACGGACGTGGTCCTCCTCATGAGCATCATCACGGTTCCTCATGAATTAAGTCGGCAAGACTAGTTCCAACCAGACCCGACCTGCACACATCTTAAAATATTTGTAAACGTTTTTACAGTCCCAAGAGTGCCGAGGGTCGGATTTCTTCCACTTTTCTATTATTTGTAATTGTTTAGAGTACTATTAAACAATTTCTCATCCCCCATGACTCCAAAAAAAACAATGAATTCCAACCCTAGTTCTATATTGGCAAGAAATCATCCTTGGAGTTCCTCTCTTCCTTCTTGTATGAAAATTTAGGAAAAGATTGAAGTAAGTTCATCTCCCTACTTGAAAAAGCTTTATCTTACCTAGAATCAAGTTAGAACTACTAATGTTTTTTTGATTTTCAATATTCTCACTTGATGAACTAATTTTTACGTTTTGTATGTTATGGATATGTTGAAATTGGTGATTTTCTTTTGTTGGTATGATTAATTTGTGTAGGGTTAGTGATGCATGACGATATATGTGTGAATTTGTGTCCGAATTGTGTAACTAAATTATGCCCATGTGAGTTTTTCAGGTAAATTATGTTGAAATTTTGAAAATATAAATGTTTGTTTATGGGTATGTTCGTAATACACAAATATTGCTCTTACTTGAATAATGGTTGGTGAGATTCGGTTGATTAGTTGCATCCATGTGCGAAAATGTCTCATAAATTTTGGGTTGTATGCTGATAATTGAGTATGGGATGAGATGTATCCGAAAATTAGCCCAAGTGTTAGTCCAGAGGGGCTTTACGGACCATGTATTGAGACACGAGTGGTGAAGCCACTCGTGGTCCACACTTGGAAAGTTAAGTGAACACTGGCTAATTTCACAAGGACCAAAAATACAGTTGTTCACTCCACCCATAGATCCCCCTAGGTTTTCCCCCAATTGTGAATTCAAAAACCCAATCTAGGTAGGGTTTCCTTCTACATTGTGGGTAGGGCTTAGGTATGATTCCAATCTAGTGGATAATACCTAATTTATGATTTTATTAACGTATAATTATGATATTATGATGAATTCATGTGATTTCTATGGTAAAACCTAGTCTATTTGATGAATGTTATATTTTCTGTGTTTATGACATTAGAGGTGAAACCGAAAATTCATAGGTGATCTTCTAAAATCAGTGTCATGTGTAGTAATTTTCAAGGTTAGGATCATTTAATTATGAATTGAAATAGACATTATTAAATATGATTGATCATGACATGTAAACAATAAAATTGAACCTTTATGATCAATTATGATTAGAATCACCTAGTTTTCAAGATTATGATTAGGATACCTTGAAATCTAGGTATAATGAAGCTAATAAGAAGTAAATCTTTGAGTATAAGGATTGTAGTCATGAATGTCGATCACTAGGGTTTCGAGAGTAAAGCTAATGTGATGATCTAGATATGCTAAGGCTTTGAGAGTAAAGTATAAAAGAGAAATGAAACTTAAATTAATAGAGTTATGGTGGAATATCTTTGCCTACCCAACCTACCTAATAAAAGTTTGAATATTAGAAGTGATAGATTCACGTGAGTCATGAGGATACCAATGTCTAATGTAGAATTCTAGATATGGTATTATGCATGATTATAGCATGACATGGAAGGTTCTCTCACATGGAAAGATTCTAGGTTGAAAGGTTTTCTCACCTAAAATGAATCTAAGTTCTAGGATTATAAAATGTGATGAGTCTTGTGGTGATTCCCCTAAATGACATTTACGTGATAGGAATCCTTGTTGAGTTCCCTTACTCCTAATTAGTTAGTCACGAGGGGTGTGAGGTAATTGCCCTTATGGATGTATATGTGACTCCCAAGGCAATTAGTGAATACCCATTAGCCTTTAGTTTGATCATGGAGGTGATTGATTACCTATGATCCTTATGTGATGATGTAGAGGCAAATACCTACATTACTCATTAATATTGATATGGAGGCGATGATTAAGATTACCCAAAAGAGACACTTGGCTTGGATGGTATTATGGGATGCTATTCATGCTTTGTCCTTGTATGCTTTTGAGGTTACTTAAGAATGATGATATTATGGTATTGATGACAAAGAGTCAATTATGCTTATATGATTCTTATGTTGAAGACTTGGCTTATTATGATTATGACTAATCTTTTATGCTAATTAACTATGTCTCATGTTGTCTTATGATTATATGATGCTTATGTTGGAGATTATGATATGACTAAGTTATTATCTCCTATGCTTATGTATTATCATGTCTAACCATTTTGAGATGATCTTATTATGTTGTGCTAGATTTCATACTTGGTACGTTTTTTACTAACACATACTTTGCCTACATTCTAATCAAATGTAGGGTTTCGGAGATTGAGTCCATTTGGAGGCTAGGTTTCTAAGGAGCAAGAAAGGTTGAAGATTTTATGAGTCCTCATAGCTTTTAGGACCAACCCATTACTTTACTTTACGTCAATTCTTTATGTTTTAGATTGTTTTATGGGTTGTGCCCTAAGAGTTTATTCTAAAGTTGTATTAGTTGGTTGAGGCAAAAGTATAGAAAGACTTCTGCTTGATTTTTATGAAAATGACTTCAATTGTAAAATTTTTTAAATTTCCCTACTTCTCTAATATCTTATGTTATGATATGCAAAGAGCTTGTATGAGACCCCTTCGGGTAAAGTAAGACATGTTACATCTAGGGGGTAACCCTGCATCGTGACGTGATGATAGACTGGGTGACGACATTCTAAGGCAAGGCATCACAATGTATGTACCCAAGGAAAGTCTTAGTATTAGTTAGTGTGTCATTTTACTTAGTTAAATTATTAAACCATTTTTGCTTTTTCAGGCGCTATGGGGCCACGAAGAAATACTACTCCACCACATACCTTACCACCTCCTTACCCATCTCAATGTGTGAACGAGGTGGAATCTAGTAGCTCTGAGGTACAGATAAATACATCAATTTAAGATCACTCCCCTCGAGCTACTAGATCACGGACATGGAGTGTTATCTTACAGAATAACCCTTCCCAGTATGAAGGGAAAGGTAGTAAGTCAAGGAATGGTGAGGTTTCTGATAGCTTCTCTCAGGAGAGTGCAGCGGAACCTCAACCAGAATTAGGAGCGGAAACTGCGACGGGAGAACAAAAACAAGTAGATGCCGAAAGAGAGGATGATGATGACAACACCGGGGTCCCAATGATCCAATACGTTCACCAACATGAATCTTACCCAATGGCGAGGTAACTAGATAATTGATTTCTTTCGTTTTATGTGGACGGTGAACATGTTGGAACATTTCTTCAAGAATGGGATAGTGTCCAAGGTGGGCGGGTTTTGAGGAAGGCCAATCATACCTGCAACTAGAGTAGTGTTACTAGATATCAACACATTTCCATATATCTAAAGGATTTTCAAAATGCATCACTTCAAATTGATGAACAACCCACCTAGAGATTTTCCCGCCACCTAACATGAGAATTCTATGCCGCCTATGAAGCTACATTGATGAATTTTTATAAAGCCATGATCAATAGGATGTTGCACGGTCTGGAATATAAAGCACCATTATCGGTTGGTATTTTTGAAGGTAAACACCATGCAATGACTTAAGGTTGAGATGGAGGATCCGAGTTTGCGAGAGCGGGTAATTTACTGGATCGCTGGATTTATTACTTTAGAGGGTGAGTATGCATCATGGGTAGCAGGGACACATGTGCAGATTACTAAGACATCATTGTCATTCCCGACCAAGATTTGGTGGTTTGTTGTTCGTGCAGAATTGAAGCCTACCACAAAAGGTAATGCTTTGTCACCATCTCTCGCATCACTGGTCGCTTTCCCAATGGTTGATTACCTTGTTAATGTATGTTGTATCACCGCCACAGAAATGCAAGACCGAGCACTGAATAAGAGACACGGTCTACAATCCCCCTGTCTGCTAGGGAAACTGTGCATCCAAGCCGATATTCCTCCTAATAAACTAATAGACTAATGGATTAACGCATATACGGTAACCGCGAGATCCAAAATAAAATATGTCATTAATCACCTTTTTGGTGCAAAATTTGGATCAATGGGACCACTAGCACAGTAGCACCGCATATACCTGTTAACATGCCATGAGCTAATGGTGGTAGTGAGCAGGGTGTAGCTTCCTAACTAGATGCTAGTATAACACCACCACCAACTTCATCCTCTCAGTCTACAAGTACTTCCATCGCCATGCATACCACGTTTTTTTAAAGATTGGTTGAAAATCAGAGGCAGACCTTGTCAATTGTAGACAAGATTGTGCTCAAACTACCTCAGGTAGTACAGAGAGATGTATTAGCCGTGGGGAAATGTGTGAAGGATGGGATACAAAAAGAACTTGTCGTGCTAAACGATAGAATAGATGGTCTCGAGGTCCATGTACAAAATCAGTTACAAGGTGAAGGTTAAGAAGATGCTGAGGAGTTCAAGGCACAGTTTGCGGAGATACGAGTTGAAATTGCAAAACCAGACGACAAGCCAATTACTGTACATCTTTTTGTTGTGCCGGAGTCCTTGATCAGCCTATACAGTGAACCTCCCACTAGTCAGGCACTTGACGACATCTGGGGTGACGTATCTACAGAGAAATCCAACAAGACAAAGCAGATGGTTGGGGAGTTTGATGGGGTGCAACCAACAAACCTCTACAAGGAGGAAATGAGACAGCACAAGAAAGCACACAAGGAATCTAGGAGACTAGCTCGAAAAACAACAACACTTGAGAAGTAGAGGCGAGATGAGGTGGTAGTTGATGCTTCTAATAGTGCCATATCAGCTCCGGTGATACGAGTCAGCTTGACCCAGTGTAGATTTCTGAGAGCGCACCCATTGATAAGGGTGCCGACGCTACACCAAATACTGGAGCCTAGTGTAGCGCTGGTATGAGCACTTTTTATCGCCGCAATCTTGTGTTTATTTCTTTTCTTTGAGGTCAAAGTCCTATTATGTGGGGAGGGGTGGTGAGCTACCTGCCATTAGATGTCATCATGCATGGGGGTTGCCTCTTTTTGTGTTAAAAAAATTTGTGTGTAAATACAGTATGTTTAGAGTTGTGAACATTTGCTAGCAACAGAAGCAACTAAATTCTAAGCTTGTATTGTTTCAGAATTACTAAAAAATTTGTCCTTAACCTGAAAGTTTCAATGTTAGGTTCTTTATAAGACACCATAAATACTCACTGTTGAACATTGGTAGCATGAAACATAAATTGGTTAACTAAGAAACTGGAAAATGTAGACATTTTTCATGTGTGTGTGAGGTTTGCATGAAGTCTAATACTAGGTGTACAAACTAGAAATTCCATGAGTAATCTTGCTAGAATATGAGAATAACTGGATAGGAAGTGATTAGTAGGCCATTTTTGCCAAGTCCACTAAAAGAAAATAAACCACCAAATAAAAAACATTACCCTTGAACCCTATTTGAGCCTTGAAACTACTTTTGTTCTTACCCGTTTGATATCATAACCTTGGGTCTCTGAATATACGATGCCATAACTCAGGCCAAAAGCCTAAGCTAAGGGTGATTACACCCCGAGCAGAAAAGAGAAGTATTAAAGGAAGGTTCACTCAGTTAGCTTTAAATAACAAAATCTAAATATTTGCTTCATTAGGATAAATGTGCATAAAAAAGAAGAAAAAAATGAAAAGACAAATAAAAAAAGGTGTGGCTGCTGGGATGTACGGTCTGCTAGGATTGGAAATTCTGTATTTTACATATCCATACGATTGAGTCCTTGGGTTTCCGAAATAGTGTAAAACGAAGAGATGGGTTGGCAATAAAACAGCCATTTCATTATTTTTTTACGCAATTTAAAGATTAAGGAATCGATCACTTCTTCACTTCAGACTGGTGAATTTGGTAAAGGGTATGAATTTAGTCACAATTATCATGTGGGAGGGACTTCTTTGGTATGAGAACACTATGTTTACATTTGATAGTATAATTGTGTTGGCTGATAATGTACACGAGCATAAGCATGGTTGACTCTGAGTAATGGATGTCATGCATTGATCTTTTCATGTTAGATAGACGATTCTGGATACAAGTTGTAGTCAAGTTAACTGTTGCGTGTTAGTACGAGGTTTTGGGTAGTTGAGCATCAAGGGCTTTGTCTTACTCGTCACTTGAGGACAAGTAATCGTTCTAAATTAAGGGTGTTGATGTGCCACAAAATCATGGCACATCTGACGCTCAAAACCAAGGATTATTGCTACAACTCGAGCGTTTTTATGTGAATATGATGTGCTTGGTAATGTTGAACAGGTAAAACACTTGGAAATAGGAGATAGAATGAAGAAGCAAAAGATCCTTGAATATACACCACTAAGCCCCAGAAGGACCATGGTCATGATGATGAGCCGCCTGGAGGCTCGTGAAAGCAGTGTAAGCAAGGCAATCTGAGTTTGATCAAGTCGGGACCATGGAGATTATGATGGATTGTCGTCTCTTTTAAGGTCCGTCTTAAAGTTCGTGAAGGATTTCTAATGTACAGTCTTTGAGGATCTATGTTTGGTATGGCTAAATAAGGACCACAGACGCCCAGAAGAGTAATAGCCTTCATGACAGTTCGTGATGCAGCTCGTGATGGTTAACCTTCGTGAAGGCATGGAGGAACTAGGTATGGTACAACTAAGTAAGGACCACGAACACCCAGACAGGTCATGGTCCCCTTAATGATTTGTTCTGTGGTTTCTGAAGGATCGGGATAAAAAGGGTCTTACACTGTATAAGTGTGAGACTACATAAGGCCTCATGGGCCGTGAAGCTCATGATGAACTGTCCTGCTGTCCGTGAAAAGTCCCAACATATCAATCCTACTTCTAGTATGACTGTTTTTAGACATACCATTTGAATTAATTATGTTTAAATTTTGAATTATCTCATCATATCTTGAACAATAGACTACTTTCCTTATTCTCTACTTTTGGTTTTTATCGATTAACATTGGATCAAAACTTGAAGTTTGATTTTGTTTTGAATATCAAGATTTCTTTGAATTTAAAATCTCCATATGTAATCTCTTTTAATAAATTCAATATTTATTATTGTGTATTTAATTGAAGGCATGAGTAGCTAAACACCACAACTAAGGTTGTGGAACTATGACAGGACTCGAAGTGTAGATTCACAGGACGAGTAGAATATGATTACTATTTGCAAATATAATTTGTTTTTTTATTATTCATTATTTATAATGAGTGAACGCATTAGAACAACTCTATATCTATCAATTGTTCGAGAGAAAAAATGTAGTTAGGAAAAAGTCGAGTTAACTTGTTGGTTTGGACTTTGGAGTGAAAATTTGAGTTCGAGAGAAGAGAATTTCACACCAAAATATGTGAGGATAAAATCAAATTACACTCTAAGACCGAGAGTACTCGAGTGAGAATGATATAACAAGAGTGAAAGGTGTTAGATACATTTACTCGCTGATAATTTGCAAAGAAACAATTGTTTGAAACTTGCTGACAAATCAACACTAAACGGAACGTCACAAAAAACACAACCCTGGTTTCATTCATTTATCATTATAATCTTGAAGTTAAAATCTTGTTACTTATGTAATTTGAGTATTATAACAAATTATACTTACTTGACATTAAAACCAAACCTAATTTACATTTTGTTGTCAATTTCTTTAGGAAATATAAGAACAGTTGAATAAAAGTGACATGAAACTATTTCGTAAGTAAATTCTCTGTGGGATCGACCTAAACTCACGTTGAGTTGTATGAATTTACTTCGACCATATATACTTTTTAATTGAAGTGTAAGTTTGGAAGTATCAAATTTTGGCGCCGTTGTCAGCGAATTTAAGTTCAGAAATATTTTACTAGAAATTATGCAAATTGTAGTTATATTTTATAATTTTACGTCTTGTTATTTGTCTATGTCTTTGACAAGTACGTTCAACAGTGCATGCTAAATACCATAAGTAAGGGAGCTCATTTGATTCCTTATGATAGACAACTGAATGAACTTCGTGCTAATATGGAAATCACAGGAAATTCCTGAGGTTAGTCATACGACTATGGTGTTGATATTATTTTTGTTGTCTCTCACTTGGAGGCAAAAAATTGGCTAAATGAACTTCCTGATGATTCAGTTAGGACTTGGGCTGAATTGAAAGAAGCTTTCTTTGAACGGTTATATCGTGAATCAATAGAACTACAAATGAAGGATGATATATGTGCACACAAGCAACTACTAGGGGAAGCAATGCATGATACTTGGTGGAGATTTAGTCAAAAGATGAAGAAGTGTCCAAACAATGTTCTTTGGGTGCTCAGGGCGCCAGATTCATGGGCTATAACCACAATAATAGAGGATTTCGGGTAATTCCTAAAAAAGGCTTGTAAATGCGGAAATAGGCACTAAAAATGATGTGAGTATATGCGGTAGTTCCCATCTCATTACGAAGGTCCTTATGAAGTTTTTTGAGAAAAATGTTGGTGCTCCTAGACACCATATCCATGGGCTATAACAAATGAAAAATCGAGGATTTTGGGTAATTCCTAAAAAGGGCATGTAAATGAAAAAATAGGTGTTTAAATAGTGTGATTATACGTTGTAGTTCCCCAACTCATTATGGGGGTCCTCATAAAATTTTTTGAAAAACCAATTTGGGTGCTCTGGTTTCCAAATTTATGGGCTAAAATACACGAAAAATCTAAAATTTTGGATAATTCCTATAAAAGGTATTGTAAATGTAGAAAGATGTGCTAAAAATGGTGTTAGTATAGTGGTGGTTCCACAACTCATTACAATGATTCTTATAAAACTTTTTGAGAAAAAATATTTGATTGCTCCAAGTACCAGATCTATGGGTTATAACACACGAAAATTGAGAATGTTGGATAATTCCTAAAAAGGGTCTATAAATGCGAAGTTAAAAATGGTGTGAGTATATGTGGTGGTTCTTCAACTCATAATGGAGATCCTCAAAAAGTTTTTTGAAAACAAAATTTTGGGTGCTACGAGGCGCCACATCCAACAGAATAACAAGCAAAAAGTCGAGGATTTTGGGTAATTCCTATAAAAGGTCTGTAAATGCGGAAATAATCATTAAAGTTGGTGTGTATATACGTGATGGTTCCCAAACTCATTGCAGATGTCCTCATAAAATTTTTTGAAAAAATGTTTTTGGTGCTACAGGCGACAAATGCACTAGCTGTAAGATGCTAAGTATTAAGGAATTTGGGTACTTTCCAAAAAAAGGTTTGCAAATACAGAAGAAGACATTCAAAATTGTATGAGTATATTTGGTTATTCCTGAACTCATTACGGAGTTCCTCATAAAGTTTTTTAGAAATTTTTTTAGTGCTCTCGTGCGCCAAATCATTGGTCTAGAATACACAAAAATCGAGGGTTTTGGTGATTCTAAAAATGTCCGTTAATGCAGAAATAGGAATTATTAAAATAATGTTAATATACATGGTAATTCTCTAACTCATTACAGATTTCCTCATAAAGGTTATTTGAGAAAAATCTTTTGGGTTCTACAGGAGCCAAATCCATAGATATAACACACGAAAAATTTGAGAATTTCGGGAATTCCAAAAAAGGGCTTGTAAATGCGGAAATAGGCATTAAAAATGGTGTTAGTATACGTATTAATTCCTTGAATCTTTAAGGAGGTAGTCATAAGTTTTTCGTGAAAAGAATTTTGGGTGTTCTAGGGCGCCAGATTCATGGTCTATTATACACAAAAAATCTAGGATTTTTAAGTAATTCCTAAAAAAAGGCCTTTAAATACGGAAAGAGGCATTAAAAATGTTGTGTGTATACGTGGAGGTTCTACAACTCATTACGAAGGTACTCAAAATGCTTTTTGATAACAAGTTTTTCGTTGATCAGGGTCTCATAAAGTTTTTTTAGAACAAAAATTTGGGTGCTCTAGTGCGCTAACACCTTGGGCTAATTTTGATTAAAAATTACTTGTAAATGCGGAAATATGCCTTAAAAGGTGTAAGTCTACGTGGTGGTTACCCAACTTATTACAGATGTTGTCATAAAGTTTTTTGATAAAAAAATGTGGGGGTTGTAGGACGCAATATCCATAGGCTATAATACAAGAAAAATCAAGGATTTTGGGTAATTTATAAAGAGGGTATGTAAATGAATGAATGTGTGTTGAAAAATAGTGTGAGTATATGTGGTGGTTACCCAACCATTTAAGGAGGTCCTCATAAAGGTTTTTGATAAAACCTTTTTGTATGCTCCGAATATTAGTATTGTTGTTAATGCTGATATGGTCCGTATTAGATGGCTCCATTATCCCACTTCATGGAACCATTATTCCACTAATGGGAAGGTAGTTAACTACCCAATGGGATAATTGTTAACTACCTATTATCCCACTAACGGGAATGTGGTCAATTACCCATTATCCCACTAATGGGATAATGGTTAACCACCCCCCACTACATGCTTATGTGCAAATGATTAGATTACTTGGAAGTCATTGGCTACTCAGATTTAGACTTTGCTGACTGTGTTGATTCACAGAAACCAACTTTAGGATACATACTTATGTTAGCCGGTGGAGCTATATCTTGGACATGTGCCAAACAGACTATAGTTACTACTTCCACCATGGAGATTGAATTCGTTTATCTTTTTGAGGCTACCTCACATGGTGAATGGTTAAAGAGTTCTATTTCTGGAGTTAGAATTTTCGACTCTATATCTAAGCCATTAAGGTTATATTGTGACAATTCAGCTGCTGTTTTTATGGCTAAGAATATTAAAAGTGGTAGTCGAAGCAAGCATATCGACATCAAATATCTAGCCATAAGAGAACGTGTTAATGACAAGAAAGTGGTCATTGAACACGTTTGCACTGAAGTAATGTTAGATGATCCTTTAACTAAAGGCATTCCAGCACAAAAATTTAAGGATCATGTAGTCACAATGGGACTTATTCCCACTATGTAAAATTTTGTTGTAACAACGAATTTTTATGAAACTCTATTTTATATGATATTTCTCGTTAACTGTGTGCACATTCAGTTTTATTTTCAAAAATGTCACTAAAGTATGGACCTTGAATAAATATTGAGTTTATTCATTTAATTATATGGGTTAAAGTTCAGATATATAGTGCATTGTGATACATGGAAGATACTACTCACTGCAAGAGAAACTATCGCCATGATTCCTGTATTATATATCATTAATGGGATTAGAATATACGGACCAAGTGGGAGAATTAGCATTTTTGTAAATGCTGATATGGTTCGTATTAGATGGTCCATTATCCCACTTCATGGACCCATTATTCCCCTAATGGGAAGGTAGTTAACTACCAAATGAGATAAATGTTAACTACCCATTATCCCACTACCAGGAAAGTGGACAATTACCCATTATCCCACTAATGGGATAATGGTTAACCACCCATTATCCCAGTACATGAATCCACTATCCTACTAAGTGGTTGGTAACTTCCCATGACCTCTTAACCGTTCTTTATGGAAGCACGGTTATAAATATGTCACTTGGTTCAAAGGTCCCTAAGCACATTACTTCTGGAAACTCCATACCATCTAAGAGTGAGGTTTTGAGTGCTTAGAAGATCTTTGAAGAAAAGAAGAACAGTAGACTCCGACTATTTCTCTAACAATGGCTGGAGGTATGTCGATCACTCTATATTTCTGCTGCGTCATTGCTCTGAAATCTCCAACACAAAAAGCAAGATCTGTAGGCTATAACAAACAAAAAAAGAGAATTATTGGTAAAGAGGGCTTCTAAAAATGCGAGTATACGTGGTGATCCCAAAACTAACAACGGAGATCCTCTAATGTTGCATAATAAATAATTTGGGTGCTCTAGGGCGCCAAATCCATGGGCTTTAACATAAGAAAAATCGAGAATTTTTGCTTCCTAAAAGATGTCTTGTAAATGCGAAAAAATGCATTAAGTAAATGTTGTGAGTATACACGCGGTGGTTCCCCAAAAGCATTACGGAGGTTCCAATATATTTTCTCAGAATGTTTTTAGGTTCTACGGGTGCTAGATCAATGACCTACAACACAAGAAAAATCCATGAGTATGGATAATTCCTAAAAAGGGCATCTAAATGTAGAAATAAATGTTAAAATTGTGTGAATATATGGGGTTGTTCCTCAACTCATTACGGAAATCATCACAAAGTTTCTTGAGAAAAACATATTTTGGTGCTTTGAGTGCCAATAGATGGGCTATTATAACACACGAAAATCAAGGAGTTCGGGTGATTCTTAAAACTGGCTTTTAAAAGGGGAATAGACCTTTAAAATGGTGTGAGTATAGGTGCTGGTTCCCCAAATTGTTAGGGAGGTTCTCATAAATTTTTTTGAGAAAATAATTATGGGTGCTCTAGGCACTAGATCAATTGGCACAAATAAAATTGAGAATTTAGGATAATTTCTAAAAAGGGGGATTTAAATGCGGAAATATGCGCTACAAATATGGTGTGAGTATACATGGTTGTTCACCTACTCATTACGGAGGTCCTTATAATTTTTTTTTTGCAAAAATAATTTTAGGTGCTCAGTACACTAGATCTATTGCTATAACGTACAAAAAATGAGGATTTTTTATAAAGGGATTGGTAATGCGAAAACAGGCATTAAAACTGTGTGAGTACACGTGGTTCCTTAACTCATTACGGACGTCCTCATAGAGTTTTTAGAGAAAAAAATCTTAGGTTTATGAGGATAAGACATTCATCGGATATAACACACAAAAAATCGAGAATTTTTGGCTAATCCCTAAAAAATGCATAAATAAGAATTAGATAATTGCTGTGAGTATACGTAGTGCTTCCCAATTCATTATAGAGGTCCTGATAAAGGTTTTTTAGGAAAAAAATTGGGTGCTTTGGGTTCCAAATCCATGGTCTATAACAAACTTAAATAAAGGATTTTGGGAAATTCCTAAAAAGGTCTTGTAATTACGAAACATCTTTAAGAAATAACGTGAGTATACATGGTGGTTCCCCATTTTATAATGAAGGTCCTCATAAATATATTTGAGAATTGTTTTTGAGTGCTTCGAGGCGCCAAATCCATGGGGTATAAAACATGAAAAATCGAGAAATTTATATAATTTCTAAAAAAAAAGGCTTGTAAATGCAGAAATAAGCGTTAAAATGGTGTGAGCATACGTGGCAGTTACCCAACTCATTAAGAAGATCCTCATAACGTTTTTGGAGAAAATACTTTTGCTGCTCTGGAGCGCTAGATCCATGGGCGATAATTTCCAAAAAGGGCATTTAAATGCAAAAATAGACGTTAAAATTGTGTGAGTATACGTGGAGGTTCCCCGAATATTTAAGGAGGTCATCACATATTTTTTGAGGAAAACATTTTAGGTGCTCATATTTTGAGTAATTCCTAAAAAAGGGCATGTAAATGTGGAAGTAAGCATTAAGAAATGATCTCAGTATATGCATTGGTTCTCCGACTCATTAAAGATGTGTAACCTTTCACAATTTGAAATAGCTAGAGAAGAAACTAAGAACTGGAAATAGTCATTTTTTCGAAAAAGATAAAAAAATCTAGAAAATTACTTTAAGTTAAAAAATGAGTTTTTGTTCAAGTTTCAAATGGCCATAACTTCTAGCCCCGGATGATTTAGGAGTACTTCTAGATGTAGTTGCGAATGTCTTGGAATGATCTTTCTAACATCGCTAAGTTTTCTCAATTTCGAGTCCATATCAGTAAGTATGCCCTTTGGAAGTTGGACGGATAGATTAAGGGAAGTCTAAATCAGAATTTTTTAAGGGTAATTTAGTATTTTCCTTACCTAATTATCGTAATTCATTATTAGGAGTTTAATTGGGATAAATTAAGATTTAAGTCATTTTTAGAAAAGTGAATTTCATGTTAGGGCTTGGACAAAAGGAGAAAAGAGGAGAAAGGAGAAAAACCTTCAAAATTCGTTCAAGATTCGTCGAGATTAGCTTGTCGATTTCATTGGAGGTGATCCCTACAAAGGTATGTGAGATCACATAGAGTTGAGTCCATTCACCCACGGGCCAATCATGTTTAATTTAGCAATTTTTGTCCTAAAGAGTTAGACATTGATATTCTTGAGTTGTGTTCTTGAATTGTTTTTTATTCTTGAACTTACCTATGATTTATGGGTTTTCTTAAGGAATTTTACTGATGTCAAAAGTTGTTTCAAGTTAGATTCTAGTGTACATGATTTGGTATCTGAATTTAAGAAAGTATTGAGAAAAGAAAATGATTTAAAACAATTTAGGATCACAAAACGAGTTGAAGAATTCGTCAAGTATACATCTGGAGGAACATGCACAACACAACCCATCGCCGTCAGGCATACATGGGGAGGTTTAGGGGATGCGCACCTGCAGTGCGCCCTAATGGAGATCCAAAAGTTGGGGCGTGGTACGACGCTCCTTGAACACGACTACATCGACGTTTTTCACCTAATTTTCATGATTCAGTATTTTAAGCCTTTCTAAAATGTAGTAACACTTCCTATTGATTCTAACTTCTTTAAATCAGTTCTAAACTTCTAGAAATCATCCGTAAATATGAATTACAACCTTGAATCCATTATTTCAAATTCAAGGAAGGTCAAGAGCCAAATTTAGGAAGTTTTAAGAGTCTTTTCAAGAAGCCTTTTGCAAATGCTTTTAACCTTGTTTTAAGAGTTAGAGTTCAAGATGAGTAAAGAGTAAAATAGTATAACTTTGAAGTTTATTTCTTCAAAGAAATATATGGGGATTAAGTATTTCGAAAGAGTTTAAACTGTTTCCATACTTAAATAAGAACGGAAGATGAGATTTCCAAATATCCTTTGAGCTAGTTTTCAGAAAAGAGTTATCACTTTCTAAATGAAAGAAGAGAGGAAACTTTGATTTCTAAGTTGGCCTTTGAGCAAATTGTTGAGCAATTATCTCAAACAACAGAAAGAAGTTATGTTTTTAAACATAAAAATCTAGTATATTTTTGTTTAGTGGCACCGATATGGGGAGAGTTTATAAAACTTTGAGCCACCATGGGTAGAAAAGGGTAATACTTTTTAGATGATTCCTTTAGTGATTTTTAGCATAGATTAGTGCATAACCTTAGTAGTTCAGGTTTTATACTCATGGGAAGGGATATGATGGCCTTGGCAACATGAGGAAAAACGATGTATCATCACTATAGCTCTAAGGTGATGGTTGTCGGTTAGAGGAAATCCCACAAAATATAATTGTATTTTATATGAACAGTAATTTTTTATAGTAATTTTTATATACATCTTAGAGTAATATTGTATCTTTGCATACATACAGAGTTGACATCATGTTTTAAACAATTTTTCTTTACATTGAACTTGTTTTAAACTTCTTTATATTGAAATGAATTCAGTCGTCTTGATTACAATTGAGCTAGGTAAGTTCTTCAAATCCCATTCAAGCCTATGTGATGTTTAGTATTCCAACTCGCATACTCATACATTCAATATGGTAATGCCAGTTGCCCGACATCTTATTATGATGCAGACACATGTAACTAGGATTGACATCCAGCATTGATCCATTGAGATATTTAGAGTATGCTGGTGAGCATCTTTGCATTCCAAAGGACTCCTCAAATTACTTCCACTTCTGTTTTCAGTTCATTAGGATGTTTAGGGGGTTTGTGCCAACATTCATTTCAGCTGTTTTAGAGGCTTCATAGATAGTCAAACAGTTAGTTATGAGTTTTTTTAGCTTTGTATTTCAGATGTTTTTCTATGAGACATGAGTAACCATTTTGTCCAGTTGAATGTTTCTTTTAAGACATTCTCAATTTGTTTCACAAGTTCTTTATTTAGATTATTATTGTGTTTTATATCTTTTGCGGAGTAAGTAAGTCAGACCAAGGGTTCACTTGGGACCATAAATGATCTTTGAGTGCAATTCCCGCCGAGGGTGTAGGCTCGGGCATGACAAACTTTATATGAGAGCCCAAATTTTAGAAGTCCTGTGTAGTCTATGAAGTCGTGACTATAGAGTCTTTGTTATCGGTGTGAAGAGAGAACATCTATAATTAGGAGGCTGCAACACTTAGGAAATATTCTCACTTCTTTCATACTCATTTCGGCATTAATTTTGATCTGTACAATGTTTCTCTCTAATTCATGAGTGCACATGTTTTAGATAATCATGCCTTCACGAAGAGCATTCAGAGGTCTTTTATCTAGGAGAAATGTTGAACCACAGGAACAAGTGGTATCCAATGCACTTGAAGTGCAACCCCAATGAGAGGTCACTAATGTTGAGTTCAGAGAAGCAACACGGATGTTCAATCAAGATGTGAAAAATGAGTTTGGGAGTGACTGATACTTCTAGGATCCGAGAGTTCTTAAGGAATAATCTATATGCTCTATCGAGGATATAGATATGAAGTGACTGATACTTCTAGGATCCGAGAGTTCTTAAGGAAGAATCCTCTTAGTTTCACAAGTTCGAGCACCACTGAGGATCCAGGGAACTTAATTGAAGTGCTGAAAAAGGTATTTCATGTGATCTGTGTTGCTGATACTGAGAGAGTTGAGCTAGCTGTATATCAACTGAAGAGTGTTTCTAGGACTTGGTTTGATATGTGGAAAAATGGTAGATATGAGGATGCACCACCTGTGAGTTGGGATTTTTTTAAGGAGGCCTTCTTGGGGCGTTTCTTTCCTCGAGAATTGAAGGAGGCTAAAGTATGAGAATTTTTTACCCTTAAACAAGAGTCACTAAATGTTTATGAATATGGGCTGAAGTTCACCCAACTATCCTGATATGCTTGGGAGATGGTTACGAACATGAGGAGTAGAATGAGCTTGTTTGTTGTTTGGTTGTTTCGTTTTTTAGTAAGGAAGGTAGGGTTGCAATGCTGATCAGCGACATGTATATTTTTCGTTTGATGGTTTATGTGCAGTAGGTTGAGAAATATAAGCTGAGCGATAAAGAGAACTTAAGAACAAGAGGTCCAAGAAAGGGAACGAGTCGGGGCAGCAGAAAAGTAATGTCAACCGGTCATCCTTCCAACAGATTAAGAAGGGACCGGGTCCATCATCTGCTAGTGCACCTTCACCTAAGACCAAAGGTGAGTAAAATAATAAGAACTTTAGAACTAAAACTTCTTATTCTCATGGCA
Organism: Solanum pennellii; assembly: GCF_001406875.1. NCBI lineage: Eukaryota > Viridiplantae > Streptophyta > Magnoliopsida > Solanales > Solanaceae > Solanum > Solanum pennellii. Next base: position 15,098,094 of record NC_028646.1, on the reverse strand, counting down.
CAAGGGGGTAGTAAGCCTCCAATATGCGCCTATGTGGTAGGAACCATTTATGTACTTGTCGTGAGGGCTCCACTAGTTTTCAAGATGCGAGAGTTTTCGAACAACAAGTAAGGAATGGTAATTGGGAATATAGAGCCCAGTCTTCTTCAGTTGCTTCACCAGACAGACCTACTCCTAGAGGGTCTACTTTTAGTACTAGAGGGAAACAAACTACTTGTATGCTATCAATAGTTGCCAAGAGCCGGACGAGTCACCAAATGTTGTCACTGGCATGCTCCATGTCGTTGACCTTACTGTTATGCTTTGATAGATCCTTGAGAAAGTTAATCTTTTGTAACTCCTTACATTGCTATGAATTTTGATGTTATTCCTAACCAACTTAATGAACCGTTCAGTGTTTCTACACCTATTGGTGAGTCTATTCTAGTAGAGAGTCTCTACTATGATTGTCCCACTTGCACCAATATAAGAGTACTATGAGTGATTTAATTGAGTTAGACGTTAGTAGAATTTGATGCCATTCTTGGTATGGACTGGCTTCATGCATGTTATGCCTTAGTTGATTGTAGGACTCGAGTTATCAAGTTTTAGTTTCAAAATTAGCCCGTCTTAGAATGGAAAAGCAATTTAGAATTACCTAAGGGTCATTTCATTTCATACCTTAAGGCAAGTAAGTTAGTTTGTAAGGGTGTATCTATTATTTAGTCTGAGTTAATGACTCTAATGTTGAGATACCTCATATTATGTCAGTTTCAATGGTAAAAGAGTTTCTAGAAGTCCGTCCTAATGATCTACCTGGAGTACCTCTTGAGAGAAAGATAGACTTCGGTATAGATGTTCTCCAGATACTTGTCCTATATTTATTGTAGCATACAAATGGCACCAGTAGAGTTGAAAGAGCGTAAGGAGCAGGTGAAAGATCTCCTTGATAAGAGTTTTATTCGACTAAGTGTATCACCTTGGGGCGCTTCAGTCTTATTTGTGAGAAAGAAAGATGGTTCCCTCAGGACGTGCATTGATTACCCTCAGTTGAACAAGGTTACCATCAAGAACAAGTATTGTCTTCCATGGATTGATGATTTATTCGATCAACTTCAGGATGCCACCTGTTTTTTGAAAATAGACCTCACATCTGGCTACCATCAGTTAAGGGTCGGGGAATGTGATATTCCATAGATAGATTTTAGAACCCGATATGGTCATTATGAGTTTTGGTCATGTCCTTTGGCTTGACTAATGCACTAGCCGCATTCATGAACCTTATGAATAGAGTCTTCAAATCTAATTTAGATATGTTTAGCGAAAGATGTGCTTGCACACCTAGGAATCAGACTAATGTATTCCACAAAAGAAGGAATATTGGTGATAAATGGGGCCGAGTCATCATTAGTGTCAGAAGTAAAAAGCAAGACAGATCAAGATCCTATTTTGCTTGAATTGAAGGCAAATGTTCATAAGAAAAAAGTATTAGCTTTTGAACAAGGGGGAGATGTTGTCTTGAGATACCATGGAATATTGTGTGTATCAATGGTGGATGGATTCTTAAAGAGAATCATGGAAGAAGATCATAAGTCTAGATATTCCATTCGTTCGGGCTCCGCTAAGATGTATCGTGATTTGAGAGAAATCTATTGGTGGAATGGTATGAAGAAGGGCATTGCAGAATTTATTTCTAAGTGACCAAATTGCGAACAAGTTAAAGTAGAGCACAAAAGGCCCGGTATTTTGGCTCAAACTATTGAAATTTTGGAATGGAAGTTGGAGATGATTAATATGGATATTATCACAGTCTTGACAAGGTATCGTAGGCAAAATGATTCAATTTGGGTAGTTGTCGATACAATGACAGTGTCAGCCCATTTTCTGCCAGTAAAGACTACCAAATCAGCAGAAAATTATTGCAGGTTATGTATTCAAGAGGTGGTAAGACTTTATGGAGTCCCAGTCTCTATTATTTCAGATAGAAGTGCACAATTTACTAAACAATTCTGGAAATCTTTTTACAAAGGGTTGGGTACAAAAGTTAACCTAAATACTGCCTTTCATCCTCAGACAGATGGGAAAGAAGAGCACATTATTCAGACCTTAAAGGATTTTTTGAGGGAGTGCGTGATCGATTCCAAAGGTAATTGAGATGATCACCTACCTCTCATCGAATTTGCTTACAAAAATAGTTACCACTCTTGCATCCAAATGGATCCTTATGAAGTTATTTATGGAGAAGATGCAGATTTATTATTGGATGGTTTGAAGTTGGTGAAGTAGGGTCGATAGAACCAGATTTAGTTCATCAAGCTATGTAGAAATTGAAAGTGATTCAAAAGAGGTTGAAAACGGCACAGAGTTGTCAGAAATCATCCACTAATGTTAGGGAAGAGAGTTAGAGATTGAAGTATTTGATTGGGTATACTTGAAATTTTAACCCATGAAGGGAATGATGAGGTTTGATAAGAAGGGGAAGCTTAGTCCCCAGTACATTGGACCTTATCGAATATCAAAGAGGATCGGTAATGTAGCTTATGAGTTGGAGCTACCACAAGAGTTAGCAGGGGTTCATCCGGTATTTCACATTTCCATGTTCAAGAAATGCATGATCTACCCTTCGTTGATCATACCAACTGAAAATATTGAGACCAAGGATAGTTTATCTTATGAGGAGATTTCTTTTCAGATTCTAGATCGACTAGTTTGCGAAATAAGAACAAAAGAGGAAGCATAGGTAAAAATCCTTTGGAAGAACCAATTTGTTGAGAAAACTACTTGGGAAGATGAAGAGGATATGAAGAAGACATATCCACATCTCCTTGACTCCGGAGAAAGTGCAGTTACTATTTTTCTCTCGTACTCTTTAAATTGTGAGTAAGCATGTTAATTGTTTGCATTTGCTTGTTGGGTGTATTGTAACATCTCGCAAATTGAAATAGCTAGAAAGAAGATCAGAACAGGAAATAATCATTTTTGGAAAAGATTAAAAATCCAAAAAATTACTCAAATTAAAAAAAATGAGTTTTCAGTCAACTTGAAATGGCCATAACTTCTACATCATATGATTCAGGAGCACTTCCAGATATGGTTGGAAATCTCTTGGAATGATATTTCCAACACCGCCGAGTTTGCACGATTTTGAGTCTGTGTGAGTAAGTTATGCTCTTTGGAAGTAGGGTTGTTAGGTTACGGATAGTTTAAATCCGTATTTTTTAAAGGGTAATTTAGTCTTTTCCTTAACTAATTATCCGCATTCGCTTTTAGCAGTTCTATTTTTGTAATCTCAGATTACAGTCAATTTTCAAAAAATGAATTTCACGCTAGGGCTTCGAGAAAGGAGAAAAATGAAGAAAGGAAAAAGAACGTTCAACATTCAATCGAGATTAACCTGTAAATTTCATCTGGGTGATTCCGACAAAGGTATGCGAGATCACCTAGCGTTTGGTCAATTCACTCATGTGTCAATCATGCTTATTTCAACTATTTTTGTCCTAAAAGAGTTAGACATTGATATTCTTGAGTTGTGTTCTTGAAATGTTTTCCATTCGTGAACTTACCTATGATTGATGGGTTTTCTTGAGGCATTTTAGCGATGTTAAGAGATGTTCCAAGTTAGATTCTAGTTTACATGCTTTGAGTATCTCAATCCAAGAGGGTAGTGAGAAAAGAAAATGATTTAAAGTGATTTCGGATAATAAAACGAGTTAAAAATTTGTCTGGCATACATGGGAAGGGCCAGGCGCATCGCGTCCCATCTGTGGCAGAGGTTGTAGGGTGGTGGTCCCAAATGGAGCTTCAAAAGTTACAGCCTGGCACATCGCGCACCAAACAAGCTCAGATCGGCGTTTTCACCCAGTTTTTGTTGTTCAATCTGTTTAAACCTTTCTAAAGTGTATTAACACTTTCTATTGATTCTAACTACTCTAAATGACACTAAACATCTAGTAATCATCAATAAACATTAATTACAATATTGAATCCATAACTTCAGATTCAAGGAAGGTCAAGAGCCAAGTCTTGGAAGTTCTTTGTCTTTTCAAGAAGTCTTTTTCAAATGCTTTTAACTTTGTTTCAACACTTAAAGTTCAAGATTAGTAAAGTTTGAAGTTCAGTTCTTCGAAGAAGTATATGTGGACTAAATATTCCCTAAGAGTTTAAAATGTTTCCACATGTAAATACGAATGGAAACTGAGATTTCCAAAAAGCCTTTGAGCTAGTTTTCAGAAAAGAGTAACTGCTTTCTAAATGAATAAAACAGAGGAAACTTCGATTTCCAAGTTGTCCTTTGATCTAAATTTTAGAAATTATATCAAACCACAGAAAGAAGTTTTATTTTTAAACATAAAGTTCTAGAATATTTTGAGAGTTGTATTGAGCATCGATATGTGGGGGAGTTTAGAAAACTCTAAGCCACCACAAACCGTGTAGCCTCCATGGGTAGAAAAGGGTCATACATTTTATATGGTTCCTTTAATGATTTTTGGCATAGACTAGTGGATCCATTTAGTATTTCAAGTTTATACTCATGGCTAGGTATAGGTTAACCTGGAAGTGTGAGGACAAAAAATGTACTATCACAATAACTCTTACCTGATGGTTTTCGATTGGAGAATCTCCCACAGAAGTTAATTGTATTCTATATAAAAAAATTTAATTGTTTTTTAACATACATCTCAGAGTTGACATCATGTTGTAAACAACTTATCTTTATAAACCACTTGTGTTTAGCATTCTAACTTTCGTACTCGTCCGTTCAATGAACTGATACTAGTTAACCTGCATCTTATTATGATGCAGTGATAGGTAACTAGGATCGACATCCAGTGCATCATTTATCCAGTGAGCAGTTTAGAGTCTGTTGGTGAGCCTCTTTACATTCTGAAGGACTCCTTATATTGTTTTCAATTTTATTTTCAGTTCATTAAGATGTTGTGTGATTTGCCCCAATACCCATCTCAGTTGTTTTAGAGGCTTCATAGTTAGTCAAACAGTTAGTTATGAGTCGTTTAGCTTTGTATTTTAACTGTTTTGTTATGAGAATTGAGTAGTCATTTTGGCCAGTTAAGTTTTTCTTTTAAGACATTCTCAGTTTGTTTCATAAGTTCTTTATTTATATTATTCTTATGTTTTAAGTCTTCTGTTGCGTAAGTAAACCATACAAAGGGTTCGCTTGGGACAAAAAATGGTCGTCGAGTTTCAATTTTGCCCAGGATGTAGGCTCACGGCATGACAAGAGGTCCTCATAATGTTTTTTATGAAAGTTTTTAGGTGTGCCGGGACACCACATCTATGGGCTATAACATATGAAAAATTGAGGATTTTTTTTTATTCTGAAAAAAGGTCGGTTAAAGCAGAAATAGGCGTTAAGAAATTTGTTTGAGTATATGTGGTGGTTAGCTAAATCATCATGGAGGTCCTCATAATGTTTTTGAGTAGAAAATTTTAGGTACTCGAGGCGTCAAATGCATTTGCTATACACACGGAAAATCAAGGATTTGGGGCTATTCCTTCAAAGGGCTTTTAAGTGCGAAAACATGCGTTAAAAAAGGAGTGAGTTACTGGCGAATTCAGGATTTTCATTAAGGGGATTCGAAAAAAAAAGGAGTAGTGCTTAAGATTTGAAGTTTTAACCCCTCAACAAATAAGCTAACCTCTAATCTTACATTCATGATGTTCAAAATCAATATATAAACATAAAAATTCTTTAAATACCTTAAATATACAACGTAATATTTTGTCGAGGGTGTTCGGGTGAACCACCTTGGCAGACTCTAGGACCGCCCCTAGTTTGAGTATACGTGGTGGTTCCCCAACACTTTACGGAGGTTCTTCTAAAGGTTTTTGATCCATGCGCTATGACACACGTAAAATTCAATAATTTGTGTAATTTCTAAAATAAGATGTAAATGCGGAAATAAGCATTGAGAATTATGTAAGCATATGTAGTGGTTCCCCAACTAATTACACAGGTCCTCATAAAGGTGTTCAACTAAAATAGTACACATGGTGGTTTTCAATTCATTACGGAAGTCCTTACTAAAAAAGTACACATGGTGTAATTACGAAAATCAAGGATTTTAGGAAATTATTAAAAGGAAAAATTACATGGTTAAAAAAGTTATACTACTTAATTACTCATCATAGCAGTAGTTTTCATAATTATCACTCACCACTAGCATTAGTTACAGGCTGAATTCGAGTTTGTATATTAGCCACATTTATATATATATAATTTTCCATATTTGTATAGTTCGCAGCTAACAATTCTGTGTTATTTCTATTTGTATACAATTATTTATGTTTATATATGACGATGATTTCCTTTGATTATATAGTTTTGTCATCATATTCACTCAATATTTTTTGTAAAACTTTTTAAGCTTTGTATAAATGTGTAGTTTTCTAATTTTTTCTAGTATAATTTATATAATGTAATATACATAATATACTTTGTTTATTTATTTTTAAGTTTATATGTTTCTGTTTGTATCAATTTATTTTTCAAGTTTCATTGTATTTGTATAATTCCGGATGATATATAATTCATTACAAAACACATGAATTATACAAATGTACCTGAGAATTATACAAACATGATGCAAATTATAAAAAATATTGTCCTCTCTCTTGCCTCTCTCCTTCCTCTCCCCATCTCGCTAGCCTTTTCTCTTCCCCTTCCCAAACTCTCTCGCCAAAATATACAAATACATATGTATAATGTACAATTATCTAACCCATATACATTTACAATTTACCTCTCTCCCACTCTCTTCCCTCACTCACTCGACTCTCTCATCCCTTTCCAATATCGCTCGTCATTCTTCTTCCTATAACATGTAACTACGAATCGTAATTAGCAAACTATAGATGTGGAACATAATAGGATATTTATGCGTAACAATATGCAAAAGTTCCTCTTATTAAAAAAAGCTTGTAAATGCTAAGATAGGCATTAAAATGATGCAAGTATACGTTGTGGTTCCCCAACTCATTAAAAAGGTCCTCAAAAACATTCTTTTATAATTTTTTTTTGTTTCTGATAGGCACCAAATCCATGACAATAACACACAATAAAACGAGTATTTTGGGAAATTCATAAAAAAGGACATGTAAATGCGGAAATAGGTGTTATAAATTGTGTGAGTATATGCGGTAGTTCCCAAACTCATTAAGGACGTATTCATAAAGTTTTTTTAGAAAAAAGATATGGGTTCTTCGATTGCCAGATCTATCGACTATAACAAAATGAAAAATGTAGGATTATGGTAATTCATTAAAAATGTTGGTAAATGCGGAAATGGGTGTTAAAAAAATGGTGTGAGTATACATGGTGGTCCCTCATCTCATTACTCAGGTCCTCATAAAGTTCTTTGATAAAAAACATTTGGGTGCTCTGGGGCGCCAGATCCATGGGCTTTAAACCCATGAAAAATCAATGATTTTTGTTATTCCTAAAAAGGGGCATGTACATGCGAAAATAACCTTTAAAATGTTGTGAGTAAACGTGATGGTTACACACCTTATTACAGATGTCCTCATAAAGGTTTTTGAGAAAAAAATTTAGGTGTTCCACGTGCCAAATCTGTGGGCTATAACACACGAAAATTGAGGAATTTGGGTAATTCTTAAAAAGGAGCTTGTAAAAATGGAACATAGGCGTTTAAGAAGATGGTGTGATTGCAAGTGGTGGTTCCCTAAATCATTACGAAAGTCCTTATTCCGGGCGCCAGATTCACGGACTTCAACACATGAAAAATGGAAAATTTCTGGTATCTCCAAAAAAGGGTCTTTAAATGCGGAAATAGACATTAAAAATGGTGTGAGTATACATGGTGGTTCCACAAATCATTACTAACGTCCTCATAATGTTTTTTGAGAAAATCATTTGAGGTGTTTCGGGGCGCCAGATTCATGGGGTATAACACATTAAGAATAGAAGATTTCGGGTAATTTCTAAAAAAAGACATGTAAATACAGAAATAGACGTTAAAAATCATGTGGGTATATGTGACGGTTTCCAAACTCCTTATGGTCTTCCTCATAAAGTTTTTTGAGTAAATAAATTTCGATGCTTCAAGGCGCCAGATCCATGGGCTACTAACCCATGAAATATCGAGGATTTCTGGAAATTCTAAAAAAGGCCTTTAAATTCTCAAAGAGGCGTTAAAATAATGTGACTATATGTGGTGTTTCCTTAATTCATTACGGAGGTCCTCGTAATGTTTTTTGAGAAATATATTTTGGGTGCTCCGGACTCCAAATCAATGGGCTATATACTACTTGAAAAATTGAGGATTTTGAGTAATTATTAAAAATGGTAATGCAGAAATAGGTGTTTAAAATGGTTTAAGTGTACATGGTAGTTCCCCAACTCTCTAGGAGATTCTCATAGATTTTTTTGATAAAAACATTTTGGGGCTTCAGTGTGCCAGATCTGTAGGGCTGTAACACAAGAAAAATCATGGATTTTGGGTAATTTATAAAGAAAGGGCCTGTAAAGGAGAAAATAGACGTTGAATATAGTTCGAATATACGTGTTGGTTCCCCAACTCATTCAGGAGGTCCTCATAAAGTTTTTTGAGTTAAAATTGTGGGTGCTTCGAGCACCAGATCAATGGACTATAACACACGAAAAATAGAGAATTTTGGGTAATTCCTTAAAAGGGGCTTATAAATTTCAAAATAGGCATTAGAAAACTGATGTATGTATATGTGGTTGTCCCCAAACCTTTACGTAGGTCCTCATAATGTTTTTCTAGAAAACCTTTTGGGTGCTCCGGGGTGCCAGATCCATGGGTTATATAACCCATAAAAAATCGAGGATTTAGGTAATTCCTGATAAAGATCCAATAAATATGGAAATATGTGTTAAAAATGGTGTGAGTATACATGGTGGTTCCCCAACTAATTAGAGAGGTTCTCATAATTTTTTTTTGAGAAAAATGTTTTGGTTGATAGAGTTGCAAGATCCATTGGTTATAACATACGAAAAAAATGAGAATTTTGGGTAATTTCTCAAAAGGTCATGTAAATGAGGAAATAGGCGTTAAAAAAATGTTTCCACTGTACGTGGTTGTCTGAGACACCAAACTTATGGGCTATAACACAGGAAAAATTTAGGTTTTTTAGGTAATTTGTATAAAAAGGATCTGTAAATTCAGAAATAGGTGTTAAAAATTGTGTGAGTATATGTGGTGTTTCCCAAACTCAATAAGAAGGTCATCATATAGTTGTTTGAGAAAATCATTTTCGGAGCTTGGGGCGCAAGATCTATGGACTATTGCACTAGACATGTCTTCTCTACGATCTCAGACAAATGAAAATAAATTCTGAAAGTTCCATAAACAAAGCTATAAAGTTGTCTATAAATGTAAAATTTTATGTAACCCCTTATTTTTAGGCCACCAATCTGCGAATCGAGCGAGCTCCCGTTGCATGCAATTATATGGTGGTAATCCTCTCATCTTAACTCATTGTTTTCCGGTCCGTACATGAAGGTTTCCCATCACATGGCTCACCAACTTGATCTTTCGCGAGAATCGTATGTCCGAACAGGCCTTGAAAAAAGGACACATGAAAAAACTAGGAGTTTTGTAATTCCTAAATAAAGGGTTTGTAAATGTCGAAATTGGCATTAAACTGGTGTGAGTATACATCGTGGTCCGTCAAATCATTACTGAGGTCCTCATAATGTTTTTTGATCAAAACAATTTGGTGCTCCGGGGCACCATATCCATGGGCTTTAACACACAAAAATCGAGGATTACTAGTAATTTCTATAAAAAGGGCCTGTATATGCGGAAATAGGCATTAAAAATGGATTCTGTAAAAATGGGGATTCCCCAACTAATAAAAACAATTTTAGGTGCTCCAGGCGCCAGATCCGTGGGCATAACACACGAAAGAACGAGAATTTTGGGTAATTTCTAAAAAGGGTTTGTAAATGTGGAAAATACATTAAGAAAATGGTGTGAGCACACATGGTGGTTCCCCAAAATTACTAGGGAGTCCTTATAAAGTTTTTTGAGAAAATTTTTTGGATTCTCTGGGCTCTTGATCCAAAGCCTTTAATATACAAAAAATCAAAAATATTTGGTATTTCAAAAAAAGGGGCCAGTAAATGTGAAAATAGATGTTAAAAATGATGTGAGTATATATGGTGGTCCCATACTTATTATCAAGGTTCTCATAATATCATTTGAGAAATGTATTTGAGGTGTTTCGAGGCACCAGATCCTTGGGCTATAACACACGAAAAATTGAAGATTTTGGGTAATTTATAAAAAAGGGTATGTAAATGTGAAAATAGACGTTAAAAATAATGTGAGTATGTGTTGGGGCTCCCCAACTCATTACAAAGGTCGTCATATAAGTTTTTAGAATTTTTTTATGCTCTGGGGCGACAAATCCATAGGCTATAACCCATGAAAATCAAGGATTTTTGATAATTCCTAAAGAAGGACTTTAAATGCTCAAACATAACTTAAAATGGTGTATGTATACATGGTAGTTTCTTACTCATTACAGAGGTCTTTGTAATGGTTTTCGAGAAAAATATTTTGGGTTCTCCGGAATCCAGATCCATGGACTATATACTAGACGAAAAATTGAGAATTTCTGGTAATTATTAAAAATGGCTTTAAACTCCAAAAATAGGCGTTAAAATGGTGTTATTATACGTGGTGGTTCCCAACTATTTATAGAGGATCTTATAAAGATATTTTTGATAAAAACTTTTTGGGTGCTTCGGGGTGCTAGATCCATAGGCTATAACAGATGAAAGATCGAGGATGTTGGATTATTAATAAAAATGGCTTGTAAATGCGGAAATAGGAATTAAAAATTATGTGAATATATGTGGTGGTTCCCCAACTCATTAAGAAGGTCCTTATAATATTTTTTGAAATAAACTTTTTGGGTAATCCGGGCACCAGATCTATGGGCTATAACACATAAAAAATCGAGAACTTTGGGTAATTTCTAAAAAGGGCTCATAAATGCTAAAACACTCATTAGAAAAAATTGTGTGGGTATATGTGCTGGTCCCCAACTCATTACGTAGATCGTTAGAATGTTTGTTGATAAAACATTTTTTGGGCTCCGGGGTGCGCCAGATCCATGGGCCTTAATACACGAAAAAATTAAGGATTTTTGTTAATTCCTTAAATGTTCTTGTAAATGCATAAATAAGTGTTAACAATAGTGTGGGCATTCGTGGTGGTTCTCATACTCATTACAGAGGTCCTCATAATGTTTATAAGAAAGGGTTTTTGTGTGGTCCAAGGCGCCAAATCCATGGCTGTATAACACACGAAAAATCAAGGATTTTGGGTAATTTCTGAAGAAGGGCCTGTAAATGCAAAATTCGACGTTAAAAGTGTGAATATACGTGGTGATTCGCCCAACTAATTAGGGAGGTCCTCATAAATTTTTTAAGAAAATATTTTTGGGTGCTCTAGGAGCTAGACCAATGGGCTTTAACTTATGAAAAATGAAGATTTTCGGTAATTCCTCAAAAGGTGCTTGTAAATGCGGAAAGAGGTGTTAAAAATGGTTTGAGTATACGTGGTGGTTCTCCAACTAATACAGAGTTCATCATAGTGTTTCTTGAGAAAACTTTTTTGGGTGCTCCGTGTTCCAGATCTATGTCTATTACACACGAAAAAAATTAGGATTTGGTCGACTTCTAAAAAAGGGATTGTAAAATGCAAAAATGATACGCTCAAATTACACATTATAAAAGAAATATAAGCGATCGTTATCAAGTTAAGAACCCAACTTTGAAGGTTAGGGTCGATACCACGAGGAATATGATTTAGACTCAAGCTAACTCAAAATCATACTCGTCTAGTAAAATTATTTTCGCGAAAAGTAACAAGATGAGGTATCTCAAGTAACATAAAATATTTTAGATTGTATTTGTAACAAGTAATCAGGTTTGAAACGTTGACGTATTAATAGGAGATTAAAACTGGGCATATGTGTTCCTTATGAGCTCTTAACACAGTATTCCTAATAATAGTAACTCTATCCGAGTGTTTGTCAGGCAAGACTGATAAGTTGGGTATTTCTATGTGATTTGTAATCTAAGTAGGAACTGTCACCTCTAAACGGTAAGTCTACGAGTGTGTGCTTGACTAACCCTTACCTTTACCTTAGATTAGCCCTTGTGTCAATTACCTTAGTGTATTCACCCTTTCGTCAACTGATTAAAGTCAGAATATTAGGTAGCAACAAATCCTTAACTAAATCTTCATTGCTTAATTCTTTTATTATTCGTTACCCCCTTGGTAAGTCAAGTAGGAACAAGGGGAGTTCTAACGTTGTGCAACGCGAGAAAGACTGATAAATGAAAGAATTAATAATACACGGATAAACATTATTCAAGAATTATTTATTTACTAGTCATACGTTGTTAATTGATCATGGTTCCCACAACCCTAGTTGTGAATTTAGCTACTCATGCTTGAAAATTCACAATTCATATTCTTGTATAGAAGAATCATGAACTTACAATGAAAGTATATGACTTACGGAATCTTCAATTGAAAATTAAAAGAAAAATTTAATAAAACCAAACTTGAAGATTTAAATTTGCTGAAGTTTTTGCAAAGAAATCTCAAATGAAAAAACAAAGGATTCCCAATATAGTCTAACTCTTAAAAATAGAAATAAAAACTAATATTTGTATTAAACAAACCCTAAACCAAGTAGGAAACAAAATAAGGAAATAAAAGCTCAGACATGGTTTCAGTTGATGACACGAACTACGGTTCGTGGTTTCCCTCTGTGGATCATCACTTCAAAAATATTTCAGGCCTTAAGACAACGGTTGGACTTACGATATGTGGGCTGGACTACTATCCGTCACATGTGTCCGTGGTTCAAATACTTGAAATTCAACTCTCTAATCACAAATGACATATGTGCACGACGGTACGTCTTCAATAAATGGGGCGTTAGTTGCCTCTATGGTTCGAAACTTGGTCATAATTACTTGAACTCACACCTACGGTACTTCACCTACAACCCGTCATAGGACCTACGGTTCGTAATTGGCGCTGTCACTGGCCACTTCTGACTTTATGCTCTTATCTCAATGAACCGTATCCGTACCTATTTCTTGCAAGAATTACACATAAACCATCATATCTATTTACAAAAGTCTCAAGACTCTTACAAAACTGCACATGCATACCGCAAAATCAGGTGGATGAACACACTAAACTTAAAATAGTTGTTTGCCTTGAAGCGACACACTAAAACTCTAAATGACACTTATGTAGAAGCAAACATACAAACTCAAGCAATAACATGGCTTTCTCAATAACGTTTTCACTCAAGCTCAAGCTCAAGAAATAACATGACTTTCTCAATCAAGTCCTTCACTCAGTGCAAATCATTCAATTTAGACTCAATAAGCTAACTCATGTGGATCGAAACATGACATAGAGGGACCAATAGATATCATCACATACACTTTCCACAATCACCAAGGTACCAACTCTCGGACAATGTGATTAATGGTCTCACTTCAAAAAAATCCTTTTTCACATAATAATAAGATATTCAAGCTTAAGGATTCAGTAAGCACTCACTCCCAAATGTGAATTCAATAAATTTAGTGCTCAATACAATATACCTGCCCTTATTTTCACTGCACAACCTTTCCATACTAACAACTAGGATCACTATAGGACTTTCTTAGCTTTAAACGTAGGCAGGCTCAAGGTCAGGTAGGATATATTAAGGTATTTTTAGTGACTTTTCTAGTCTCCTTCACATTGAATTGTCTATTGACCTCTTTTCTCAACCATTTCTGACATGATTCTATTTCCAGCTGTTTTCCTTGACCTTCTTCAGCATAGATGTGACTTTACTTTTTCATTCTTATTTCTCACTTTTTTTTTACTTCTTCTTTCTCTGTTTTCAGCCTCATTATCACTCTTTCTTTGTTCCTTTTAAATTCAGTCACATCTTTTTCTATCCTTTTTCTTCTGCACACAACTCTTTTCAGACCCTTTCATTTAGTTTCCTTTTTCATATCCACCCTCAACTTCTGTATTTTGCATGAGTTGAGGTGCAAAATGTCCGTTGTTGGACCATGGTTGAGATTAAGGTATCTTCTGAATCAGCCACCCTCAACTTAGGCTTTTGGCCTAAGTTAAGGTGCATATATCGAAGGAGGAATTAGGGCCAAATAGTCTTTTATGGAAGGGGAGTTAGGTGTATTGAAAGAAGTGATCTAGATTAGGCTCAAACATTTGGATCAAAAGGGAGAATTTTTTTCTTTTGGTTGGATAATTTTAGTCTTAAGTTGAATCATTAGAGCAACGTCCTATGATCATTTTCCAGTTCGAATTGTAGATTTTTTTAACATGACCAACATGGCATGTTCTAGATTAGCACACACTACATGAACATACAAAATCATCTCACATATTCTCTTCACATTGTTTTATTATTGAAGCACCTAGTTCAAGTTTTAGCTTAAGCATTCTATATTACTAGTTCCAATCATGTCATATGAAGATCCAACAGATTCAGACAATAGATTTAGCACATTGAAAAAAAAACTGGACAATTATAATTTCATGTTTCTTATTCCATCATGCTCTCATTCTTTCTATCTACTTCTACACATACAATCCTACACATGTCGGTTCAAAAGAAAAGCAAAACCATCGCTTCGAGAAAAAAAGTCAAGAAAATACAAAGTGAGTGTTATTATTTGGGTTACTCAGACTTCACCCTATCACTCATAACCCATTTACCCCACCCCAGAAAAAATTGGTGCAATTTCCCTCAATGCACAAAAAAAAAGATCAAACATTGTGTGAAGCAAACATGTGGCGCATAAGATTCGCTGACAAATCAAAAAGCGGGTGGTTCCAATTCCCGGAACTGACTCGATCAGCAATAAGAATGTCATTAGTAGCGCCAACATCAATAGTGGGAACACCCTTAGTAGAGCTCCTCAAATAAGATGGACCAACACATATATCACGAGCCCTCTGCTGCTGCATCTCCTTATTAATAATCGACATTAGTATCCGAATTGTGCTCAGAAGAGCGGTGGCGCTTCCCAACCACACGAGAAGGATCGGGTTGTGGAAAATTATCACCAAAAAGTATAGACATCACTGGATCATCATCCTCAACCGCATGTGCAGTCTCGAGTACAATCACAACAGTGGCTAGATGAGCATCCACATAAAAAAAGAACCTAGCCAACTCTGTCTAGAAAGAAGTAACATCAAATGTGGGTAAATGCCTCTCTAGTATTGGCAGCTGAAATGTATCTAGCCTTTTGTCGAGCGTCTTAATCTTGGCATCCTTCATCTGCTCAATATGAGCCTTAGACTCCTCAAAAGATCGTTGAATCTAGGGTCCATGTGCTATATCAACATAGCCATATGGGCCTCCAACCTCTAGACTCGAGCAAAAGGAAATAAAGTTGACCCTGAAGGGAAAGTGTCTCGGGAAGAGCTCGCAGCCTTACTATTGGCGGTGAAAGGGGGAGCCTGTGTATCCTCTCCAATGGGAGGCATGAAACTATCTGCAATATGCTCAACCTAGATCTGCTCCACATCTCCGAGCAAATTAACACCAACGAAAGTAAAGTCAACTTGTGGTCCCTTTTGTGGTTCTTCAAGATTAAAATCATCTTTAATAAAGCCAGTGTCCAGAGTGTTCGCTGCCTCAACCAACCTATCATAATGCCAAATATCAACTTATCATTTTAGTGTTTGTGTTTATTATGTTTCGTGATAGATTATATAGTGAAAATGAGGTGTAAAGATGATTTTTCCCTCTTATTTTAGTGGGCCGAGTCTAATAAGAATGGGTAGGGTATGAATTATTAATCGGGTCAAAATTTAGTGTGTATCCTAGTTTTCAAGATTAGATGGTGGAATGAGTGTCATGTGACTTGCCAAATCCAAATATTAACTCTGGAGGGTGTTTGTGGTCCCTTAATGGTGGGGGCATTTTTTTTCCATAATGTAATAAAGGGTACTAATGGTCTATTTCACACAGTTTAAGGGGAAAATTTGATCATTTTCCGTTATTATTATGTTAATCTTAAATTTTAGTTAAAACTTAACATAAATATCCATTTCCATTTCCTTATACCCATATTGATTCTTCTTTAACTGACTTACTCGAGAAGATTTGATGTTGTCCCCACCAATATAACTTAATTTAGTCCATATCCGCCCTATTCTTTTTTATTTATTTTGTAGGTTTATTCTAAGAAAAAGTCTAAATGTAAGGTTGTCTTGTGGTGTCAGGGGCCTGTTTAACACTTTAAAAACTTGGGGGATAAAATACAAGTTTTGAAAAATCATTTTCTTCCCAACACTTAAAATATTAAATAAATTTAATCCCTCCAAAAATAAAGTACAATCCTAATATTGAAAAAATTAATATATTGGTTATTAGAAACTCTTTTCCAATGAAATCTCACAATTTTCTTCTCCAATGTGTCTTTTGATCTTCCATTTACCAACTTTATGGATATCATAAACCTCTATAAAACACCTTTCTCGAAGAACCAAGCTTTCCAATCATCTGTTATTTTAACCATAAAAAACGTAAGATCCTATAATAGTACCCAAAGATTTTAAACAAAGTGAATTGGGTCTATTTTGTTCAATCTTCTACCCCAACTTCAGTAGAATCTTGTTAAATATTCTTCCTCTCACCTAAGTTTAATCGTAATTCCAGTAACGTTTAGCCCTATACGATTTAATATTTAATTGTGGTAGTTTAGAGAAGTTTATATTTTTGCAAACCTTTTAAAATTTGACCCTTTTTAGTTTAGGTTTCTGATTCAACGTCGTTAATGGCGTTTTGTTTTGGATAATGCATAGAAATTTTTTTGAAAAGATTATGTTAGCGATTTGAAACGTTTATTGTAATTTTATTGATTTTATAGTTCTATGTTTGCGATTTTACTTTCTATTTTTGTTTGAACTACTACTTCTTTTATGTTTGTTTTGAATGTAAGCATTGATTGTGCTAATAGACTAGTGTTGATATTTTGATATGATAGATTTATTTTTTCTTGTATGTTTACATTATGGCTAAAACTAGAGGCGGCATCATTAATTAGTCAGGTCTTAATGCTTCTAAAAATAAGAAAAGGAAAGTTGAAGTTTACAAAGCTTCAAAAAAGAAAAAAAATTGTGGAAGAACATGAGTCAAACTCTAACTCTGATACAATGGTCGATATTGAAAACTACAAGGACAATAGTGCCCAAATCTAGTGATGATGTTGAACCTAGTAATGATAAAAGTGATAGTGAAGATGAGAGTAATAGAGATACCCAACCTGGTGATGAGGTGCAAAAGACATTTCTGGTAAGTCGTATGATTTAAAGACATGGATAGATGAAATATGATTGTTTCCAGCAATAAATTAATGTTAGAGAAAGGACGGTTGTTTATCGTGATTTAATAAATTTTGTAGCTCAATAAAAAATTTATGATGATTTTAAAGGTACTTGTTTTGGACATTTGAGGCATATTCCAGAACATTTCAAGTTCAATGGACAGATGATCCATATACGTTGTTGCAACATGTGAAAAGTGATAAAAAAATTACATGAATTTTTTTTTTGTGTGAATGATAAGCCTAATTATTTTTTCATCAGAGAATTTGCATTGATTATGGGGCTGAATTGCTCAGCATACTCCGTGATGC
Source organism: Solanum pennellii (assembly GCF_001406875.1). Lineage (NCBI taxonomy): Eukaryota > Viridiplantae > Streptophyta > Magnoliopsida > Solanales > Solanaceae > Solanum > Solanum pennellii. Next base: position 15,080,402 of record NC_028646.1, on the reverse strand, counting down.
AAAATTGAAAAACTTCTTGAAAAGGGATAGAAATTTTACTACAAGGTGACTAAGAGTAAGTCTATTACTGCTACAAAGTTGATGTGTTTGATCAAGGGTTCCAAGTTGAGTAAGGAGCAAAAGTGGAAGTGCTCGTTGGTTTTTTTCGCCCACACGATGTTGCTTGCCCATGATCAATCTAAAATTGTGGATTCAAGCCACATTAAGATGGTGGCTGATTTAGATTTCTTCAATAGTTATCCGTGGGGGGGTGAGAGTTTTAATTTAACATTGACGTATCTAAAGAAAAAAAATCAATTTGAAGAAGCAAAATAAAGTGTTTAATGAAAGAGGAAATCCATTGTATGCTCTGTATGGATTTGCCTGGGCATTTCTGGTACTTCTTATAAATTATTTAGTTGATTTAGATAAATTTTTAAATATTTGTGTAGTATCTTATAGCCTATTTTAGTTTATCTTTTATTCTATTAATTTTAGGTTTGGATATATGAGGTATTTCCTCATTTTGGAATGTATGCAAAAAAGTCCTTGAATTCTCCTTTACCCATTCCCATTTACTTAGATGGCACCCCGCAAAAAATGATAATATTATCGCAGGTATCTATTTAAGTACAAAGGAAAAAGTACAATGGTACAAAGTTTATTTATAATTATTTAGCAATATTTATACATTGATTAATGTCATGTAATATTTCTATATATGGTTTTTTGTAGGTTGTGCACCCATACCTCACACCTACTATCCGTGAGACAACAAAGAATTATGTGGCTAGATTAAAGCCATATGTCGACAAAGTGAACATACATTCCTCGATGCCTTAAAGGAAAATTTTAAAGGCATGATTGTCTTTAATTCATCAATAGAGAATGTGGTGAGTATTTAAGTGATCACAATCCTAATCAACCTTGTGAGAATTATGTACCAAGTACTTCTAAAGAAGAAAGACTGTGTGAGCGTGTTGCATCGATCAAGCAATCAATGGTGGAAATTATTTTTTTTGTATAAGAGGAAAAATTGAGAAGAAATGAAAAAAACAAGAAAAAAAAAAGGTAGATAATTTTATATATTATTTCTGTAAAATAATTTATTTGTATTAAAGCTTAGCAACTGATCTTGCAATACACGATGACAACTTTTCAGCACTAATAGTTAATGACGAGATTCTTCCAACAATCACAATCGGTGATGATCTTGCTAGAGTTGATGAATACTTTGCTGAAGAAGTTTGATGAAGAGATTAAGGAGGAGGAGATGAAAGAAGAACAAAAAAAACAATATTAAGAGAAGTTAACAGAAAGGAAGAGGAGAAGCTCGAGGAGAACGACGAACAAAAAGAAAAAGAGAAGCAAAAAGAAAAGAAAGAAGAAGAAAGTGAAGAGGAGAAGCCAACAAAAATGAAGAAAATGAAGCAAGTGGAGAAGAGAGAAAGAACAACAAGAGGAGAAGATAACAGAGAATGAAGAAACGGAAAAATTGGAAGAAGAAGAAGACTTGGTCACTGATGTGGAAAATGAAGTTGATGTGATGGGTATAGTGATGGAGCTTAATGTTCAGGTTGATAATGATGAGGAAGACATTCTTGGTAAATTGTGTTTTAAGACACTTTGAAATAGTTGTTTTTTGAAGACAACTGGTTTTTCCAATAGTTGGGTTTTACCTGGTTTGAAGACAATTCGTTTTTTGAGATACTTGGTTTTTAAAGACAATTAATTTTTATAATAGTTAATTTTTAAGAACATGGTTAAAGTGGTTTGTTGTTTTTTTGTTTTGACGACAAAAATGTACATATGACTGTTTAACAGATTTTATTATGAAGGGTTTTTAAATATTTTATTAATCTATGTCTTAATAGTATGAGATTTTTCTATCATTGTTGATTTATTTAGTAGTCAATTATCAAAAATAAACATGAATGTCTAATACTATAGATTGCTATCAATGTTGATCTATAACATTATCGATCAAAAATAAAAGACATACGAGTGTAATAAATAGAGAGAAATACTTTATTAATTCAACACTACGTTCCTGTTACACATTGTTACTTATTTTCATAAAACAAACACAAAAAATAAACCACACAATATAGCTTTTGGGCGGAATTTTTTCTTCTGCCAAAAACAACATTTCTTTTAGTTGATCACTATCTATTTCAACATCATTTAGCAACACTTTCAAGTGATTCCTCTGCGCTTCGGATTATTTTAAGAAAACCATTAGTAGATCCCTATTTTCTTCGAATTCTCATACCTTTTTTAATATATCAAATTTTGTAACGCCTTAAAAATTTGATGGGCTACTTGTTGATGATTTATGTTCAAGCCACCTAAAAAAAAATATGCCAATTGCACAATTAAAGAATTATCAACCTTGATTTGTAGCGGTGTGATGTCCTCAACGAAGAGGGATTAGCACAATGACAATTGTAAGACTTTTTCGCATTGGATGTTTGAGAAGCTTGACACAATGTAAAAATTGAGGTGTTTGAGTTGTTATGAGAGCTTGAGTTGTTTATGAGGGATTACATTCCTTACATACAACAAAAAAATCAAATGTTACCATTGAAAATTAGCATTTGAAGTTTTATTACGGTTATGAAATTTGTATGTAAAATTATGTATTGGTTGTCAAAATATACAGGGCTCTTATTCAATCGATGTATTTATATGTATATGGTGTGTGTACGACCAATTAGATTTACAATTTGACATTAGTAAGGTATATTCGAGTTTATATGTATGTTAAAGGATTTTTGATACTGCATCTACTAGAATATGACGCTTATATCTAGACCAAAACTAGTAGAATTCAAAAAAGACAACAATCGATTAATAATAAATTAAAGGGAAAATGCACAAGTACCCCGTCAATCTATGCCCGAAATCTCAGAGACACACTTATACTATATGTACTAAGGTCCTATTACCCCCCTTAACTTATTTTATTAATAATTTTCTATCCCTTTTTGGCTTACGTGGCACTATCTTGTGGGTCCAACGCTGATTTACTTTTTTTCAAGCTAGTGCCACGTAGGCCGAAAAGGGGTAGAAAACTACTTATAAAATAAGTTCAGGGGGGTAATAGGACCGTAGTATAGTATATGTGTGTCTCTGAGATTCTGGGCATAGGTTGAGGGGGTACTTTTGCATTATTCCTAAATTATATTTTTAAAAATTATTTAATTAAATAAGTTTAAACAAGTCATATGATCATGTTAGAGTCAACATAAATTGAGTATGGTGATTAGAGATGTATGAAAAAGAATTGTGGTTATACAATCAACCTCAGACCAATGTTTGAGAAAACATAAGTATGTTGTAAGAATATCACTTGTTATGTGTTGTGATACAATTAACATCCTTAGAATAAACTTGTTATCACCTATGTGTCTACATAATTTGGGCGTGACAATAAACAATGTGTGGTTGAATAACATGTGATCATCCTCACAACATACTTATGTTTTCTCAAACATTGTTCCAATAATGTTGATTGTATAGCCAAAAATCTTCCTCATACATCTATAATCACCACATCCAATATATGTTCACGCTAACATGATCATATAACTTGTTTAAACTTATTTAATTTTATAATTTCAAAAATATAATCTATTATTAATTATTTATTGTATTTTTAAATTCTACTTGTTTTGGTCTATATATAATTGCAATATTCTTGTAGGTGTAGTATCGACAATGCTTACAAATAGATATAAAGTCGAATATACCTTACTAATATAATAGTGTAAATATCATTGGCCATACAAACAACACATATAGATGCATTTATTGTATAAGGGGTCTATATATTTTGACAACCAGTATATATTTTCATATACAAATTTCAAAAGTAACATGAAAAAATTAAATGAAAGGTGTCAAATAAGTCTTGGTTTGGTTTTTGGTGATAGATTGACAAAAAGCTGGTCAAATCATCTTTAAAATGTAATTAAGTAAATTTGTGACCAAACTGATATTTTTATAACTTTCTAATCTTTAATAAGATACAAAAAAAATACTTCATTTTTTCAACTTCTATAATTCTATCCAAGCAATTTTTTTTTAAAAAAAATAAATAAAAATACGATTTTCTCTTTTTTTTCTCTCAATGTTCTCTCTTCTCTTCTTCTTCCTCTTTAGAAAATCTGAAAGTTTGACTATCAAAACAATATTCTCCCTCATTATCTTATCTTTCTTCTCATCTCCGGTCGTGATGGATAAGTCATTTTTTTGAGAGATTTACAATTTTGGAACAATACTACACTTTTTTCTTGGGTTAATGAAGAATAAGTCGTTCTATAGATGCGAAAAAATGAATAATAGTGTAATGATACTAATTATTTATTGTTTTAGAGAGAAAATTAATTAATCAAGAAAACCATAATTTGAGAAAATGTATATGTAATGTTAACATTCAGTGAAAATTCTTTGTTATTTTTGTTTTCTTTTTGTGACCATTTTGTTCATATGTTTTAAGAAATATAGTTTTGTTAAGTTGTCCACAAATATTTGAAGTGTAGGAGATTGAAAAAATATCTATCTCAATCACTACCTATAATTAATGATAGAAAAAAACAATGTCTACTGCTATGTATCACACTCAAACCCAAAAGGCAAGGAGAACAACAAGGAGAAGGAGAAGGACCTAGAGATGGAGAAGGAGTAATTGAAAAAAGAAAGCGAAAGAGAGAGAAAAAAGTGAAGTCGTCAATTGTGACGTGAAGGAATACTATCCACCATTGATTAGATTGATGGTTATGTATATCATTGTGAATTACTTTTTTTGTTGATAAGTTGTATAAAACAACTGGTGAAATGTTTATTTTTGTTGATAATATTAATGATTTTTTATTGAAAGAAATGTCAATTATGATGGAAAAGATGAAATGTGGTATATGTGGCAACATATATAACCTATGTTGTAAAAAATACCACAGAATTATCTACATGTGCCCCAACAGAAAGGATATATGTGGCAATATATGTCACAGAAAGAATATATGTAGCAACATATGTCACAGAAAGAACATATGTGGCAACATATGTCACATAAAGAAAATATGTGTCAACATATGTCACAGAAAGGAAATATGTGGCAACCTATGTCACAGAAAGGAGATATGTGGTAACGTATGTCACAGAAAGAAGATATGTGTCAACATTTCATTATTACCAATTTGTGTTTGTGCCAACATATATAACACTTGTTGTAAAAGAACTATAAAATTATCTGCCTGTACCCCAACAGAAAGCATATATGTGGCAACAGATGTCACACTATGAATTATAAAAAAAATTAAAAAAGTAAAATAAAAATGTCTAAAACAATCGTCCCCTCATTTTTCCTCTCTCCTTTCCTCTAAAAAAGGTCATTTCGTTTCATATTTCAAATTTAATTTATTTTTACTAATTTTTATTTTCCTTTCTCTCTTTCCTTTCTCTCGTTCCATTATTTTTTTACAGTTCAAATTATTGCTATGTTTTTTACAACATCAGTGGTAATATGTTGCGATTTTCTTTCACAATAAAGCATCGTTGCCCTCATCATTTCTTGTTTATTTTTTATATCTTCTAATAATAGATATAATAGTTATTGGTATTAAATAAGGACTTTTTAGTGGTTTTTATCACTTATTTGTTTGTAGGATGGTTGGGTTGTTATTCCTTTTACAATATTATCAGAAAAAATATACATTTTAAGATGTATGTGTTGCCATATATGACATGTCTGTTGCAATTTTTCCAACAATACGTGCATATGTTGTCACATATGTTACTTCAAGTTTGACTTAATATATAATTCAGCGATTTAGGAATGGGAAAAAATCAAATTAGATCAAATTGTAGTAATTTGGACTATAATTAAACAATAAAAATATGTTCTAACACTTGGAACAACAATTTACATGGGTGTTGTATAACCATCATATGAAGTTACTTGGTCATTGTTTGATGAATTAGTGATACGATAGTCTTTGTAAAAATAATTGATAAAATTGATGAAACTTGTTGTATTAGATCATATTTTTATTCTTAGACATGTTGTATGACTATATATTAGTGTTAAATGTTGAATTACGTGATAATTTAATTAAATTAACCCCAAAAGACATTTTATGATATACATATATTGCCACATATGACATGTCTGTTGTAATTTTTCCAACATGACGTGTATATGTTGTCAAATATGTCACTTCAAAAATAGGTTAATCGATAAATTAATTTAACGAGAATGGAAAAATGTCAAATTGGATCAAATTTTAGTACTTTGGACCATAGTTAAGTAATCAAAATATGCTATAACACTTGGAATAACGATTTATAAGGGTGTTATATTAAGTTACTTGCTCATTGTATGATGAACTAGTGATATGATAATCTTTGTAAAAATAATTGATAGAATCGAGGAAGGTTGTTATATTAGACTATAATTTTGTACTTAGACATGTTGTAGGACTATATATTAGTGTTACATGTTGAGTCAGCTGACAATTTAATTGAATTAACCCCTCAAAGACCATTTTATAATATATATATATA